>NW_004797674.1:335291-338991 GCF_000002075.1 Aplysia californica
TCTCTCTCTCTCGCTCTTTCTCTCTCTTCCTCTTTCCATCTCTTTTTCCATAAGCATTCCAAGACTTAAAAAAAAAAGAAATGTCCAAGTACAGGCACGTGATTCTTGCGGTTTTTGCAAAGTACAAACTCGTGCTACAGTTTATTCGCACTCGGGGGCGCAGGAAAGTACAAGTCAAAGAGATTATAATAAAAATGTGTCACAACACAGCGGTATCAGGCGTTCGTCAATTTTTAGACATGATATATCTATCGAGTTATTGGTATCATCTTAATAAATCCTGTTCAATTGCCTTGCTTTGTGTTTGAAAACAATACTCTTCTGTCTTGAATAGAAGTCGAGATATTTTGCGATTGAAGGAGGTTAATTGGGATCGAACGCCTTGTTTCAGAGGTAAAATTAGCGAGAAAATGGCCGCCAAAGTTTGGTGACTTCCATAGCTTGAGAGTCCTGGAAGACTTAAAATTTATAGTTTGCATGCCTTTAATTAACGTTTATTGGTAAAATCTATAAATAAATGTGTTTTTAAATGGACATAAAAGATGCTGAGCCAAAAAACAACAACAATTCGATAAAATTTGCCGACCTAGCAGAAAAATGCCTGTTTCTGTTGATTTCATCATTTTTGACGAACGCCTGATTTCACCATGATGCTTCACATACATTCCTATTTTTAACCTCTTCAGTATAAGCCCAGTTGTAAGCAAACCAATATTTGCACGTATGATGGTGCACACATTCGCCAGGCATAGACTACAGGCAATTAGGCAACCCACATTCTGTGAACTCAGATCTTATGTACTGTGCCCACTCAGTGACTTAGATCTATTGAAATGGAGTTTCCTTCGACATCCAACCTTTTTGAAAACTTGCACACAGCTCCTCCTCCGCCACCCCACCCCTCACCTCTCTGTCTCTGTTTCTGTCTCTCTGTCTCAGTCTCTGTCTCTGTCTCTGTCTCTGTCTCTGTCTCTCTCTCTCTCTCTCTCTCTCTCTCTCTCTCTCTCTCTCTGGCTGTAAAAACTCCGCTGTGCTTGTGCGCACCAAACGAAGGGCAAACACCAGTCTCCCTCTAGTCGAGTGCATGTGCAGCCTTTGCCGCCTAGCCCTTCTTTTGGCTTCAAATAAGGTCAAATTGCTACCTTAGAATTATAAAGTTTTATCTACTCATCACTCCTTGACATCTCATACAAAGACCACATTTCAAATGCTGAGGTACGGAACAGAATCACAAACGCAGTGGGTCAGCATGAAGATAAACTGACCACAGTGAAGAGACGAAAAGATCTTGCCAAAACAATCCTACAAGGAACCGTACAATGAAAGAGAGAGAGGGGAAGGCAGAGAAGGAGATGGGAGGACACAATCGCAGGGACAGGGAAGACGATGGGTGACAATCTGAGGAAAGCAGAGGACAAAGAGAAATGGCGAGAGTTGGTTTTCAGAAACAGTGGTACCCTCACGGTTGCCCCAACCACAGGATAGAAGAAAAAGAAGAAGAAGAAGAAGAAGAAGAAGAAGAAGAAGAAGAAGAAGAAGAAGAAGGAGAAGAAGAAGAAGGAGAAGAAGAAGGAGAAGAAGAAGATGAAGAAGGAGGAGGAAGAGGAGAAGAAGAAGAAGGAGGAGAAGAAAAAGGTCTACTCATCAGCGCCTAGTTCTGAGAAATTTGACGTAAAAAAAAATTCTTCATAACATGTCAAGCTTTTTCGGATGCAATTCTTTGAATATCTCGATAACTACCCCTAATAATCTTCTGATTTTGCAGGAGCAGGTAGAACATTTGGTTTCTTACCTCATGGTCTTAGTAACTCAAAATGGCAAAAACTGTCAGATAGAACTTTGTAATTCTAAGGTAGCGAAATAGTGTGCTCCCTGGTGAATCATAGCTACGTCAGTAAACACAGTCTTGGATATTATAATAAAAGTCTATGGTGAAACATCTAGCCTAAGAAAGATGAACTAACGTGACAGATTGTACAAGTGTTTTCATCCGGAGGTACATTAATTCGGAGTTAATTATCTGTTTTCTGAGCTGAAAAGTGCAAATTGCTGTTATCTCGGGACGTAATTGCGTGCGGCTTAAGGAAGATCGAGGGATCTGAAACTAATAACGATGCATGCTCATCCTTTCCAGGTCAATGCAAGCTCGTCAGAAACTTTTCATCCACTGCTCATAGATTCACATCTAACAATTCCTGCTCGAAGGAAGTAATAAAGTTACTTAGTAATGTGAAAGGACAAGATATGAAATAGTATTTTTGCTATTA
The DNA here is from genome assembly GCF_000002075.1 of Aplysia californica. Lineage (NCBI taxonomy): Eukaryota > Metazoa > Mollusca > Gastropoda > Aplysiida > Aplysiidae > Aplysia > Aplysia californica. The sequence continues at coordinate 337,559 of NW_004797674.1, forward strand.
GAACCCCAAACCGGAACTAGCCTTGTTTAATATTAATTCCATCCAGCGTACATAGCTCTTTGTTCTTTGTAACTGTAATGTATATTAAACGAGTTTAACGGTTTAATGGCTTTGTAGCCTGTCGGGTATAAGGAAAACACTCGGGTATTAACAGGAGCGCTTGTTTTTGTCTAGATCATTGACATGGATCCAATCTAATAGTGTAACATAATTTATGGCCCATGCTAAATTTTTTGGGTAGGTGGTTATGAACCTTAAAAATATATCTGCGTCCTTGTGTGTGGGTGGGTTGTGAGTGGGTGGATTTGCATGGGTGAGTTTTGTCCGGGAAAGGGGAGACAGAAGGCACTTTAAAAGTTTCAGGTTTCTGGTTGGTAACGCTGGTCTCCAACTGAATCCCAGTTTTGAGTCACTCTAGACTAGACTTAAGGTGAGTAGGAGGTACAAATTCCTCGCCAACGAAAGAATAAACCCCAAACGAACCTGTTCAAGACGACCATCTCTTATGTCAAGAAGTAAAACAATTGTGATGCAGCGTGGTGGAATCAGGCTCTCGTCAATTTTTGGGCATGTAGAGTTATTGGTATCATCCTAAAGCTTGTTCACTTGTCTTTATTGGGATGAAAAAAGTATCCATTCATCTTGAATACAAATCGAGATATTTACGAAAGAAGGAGGTAGGGGTCACTTGTTTTCAGAGCTAAAATTTGTTAGAAAATGGCCGCCAAGGGTTAGTTATTTCCTTAGCTTAAGATTCCGTGGTAACTGAAAATATACCTTTTCTGTGCCTTTAATCAACGTTTATTTTAAAAATCCTCACAGAAATGAGTTCTTTAATGGGCATGAAAGGTGTTGAGCCAAAAAACAACATTTAATAACAATTCACAATCCTGAGGAAAAATGCAAGTTTCTTCATTTTGATTATTTTGACGAGAGCCTGATTCCACAATGCTGCCTCACAATTATCTTTGACATGTGGTCAACTTGGACAGTGTCATCATGACATGTGTTACAACGCAGTAGAATCAGGCGCTCGTCAAGTTTTGGGCATGTGGAGCTATTGGTAGCGTTGAAAAGCTTATGCATTTGCCTTGCTTTTAATGAAAAAGAGACCATTTATCTTGAATAGAAATTGAGATGTTTAAGATTGAAGGAGGTGGGAGTAACTTGGTTTCAGAATTCAAGAAAATGGCCGCAAAAGTTATGTAACTTCTATAGTTTAAGAGTCTTTGAAAACCCAAAAATGTATATATTTTGTGCCATTAGTCAACGTTTTTCAGTAAAATTCACGTGGGGATGTGTTTTTAGAATGACATAAAAGGTGTTGAGCCAAAACAACCCCCCTCCCCCCCAACAAAACTGCCTTTTTCTTCAATTTCATTATTTTGACGAGCACCTGATTTCACCACGATGCCCCCCCCCTCTCTCTTTCT
>NW_004797674.1:339566-341259 GCF_000002075.1 Aplysia californica
TACACACACACACAAACACAACCCCCCACCCCATACACACGCTCGCACATACACACACAAACACACACACACTACAGACATGCACACACATAGACTCACACAAATGCAACCTCCCGCCTCCTACACACACACACGCATGCGCGCGCGCGCGCACACACACACACACACACACACACACACACACACACACACACATCCATCCCCCTCCTCTCCAATCTCTCTGACCGTCACCCCCTATTTTCAAATCCACGCGGATGTAAAACTTATCGGGGAGGATAAAGTAACAGCCAGGGCTGTGGGTTGCCAGAGAAAGCAGTTGAGCGAAGCCAAATTTCATTAACGTTTTATCAGCTGATCTTTATGGCGGCTAGGATTGTCTCTCCCTTCCTAATATGGCGAAAACGGGTGTCAAAATGGCGGTCGTCGAATCCTCGAGGCCGGATGGCCTGGCCGTGGCTGAAGCTAAGACTCGAGATTATTATTCAAACCGAAGATGAAAAGAAAAGAGAAGATCTTGCGATTAGCTCCCCTGTTTCAATGGCTTTCTCCAGCGTTAAAAGATAAGAGAAAAATCAATTAAGCTTTTCTGTTTTCATATATTGGATTGTTTTTACGATCAGCGCTGATCCTGGTCTCTCCCTCCTAGCTAGTCCCTAAAGAGCTGCCGAGCTATTGCAAAGCCTTGGACATGCCTGTTTTATGACGTTAACTCGATAAACAAACTAACATACAGGCCGACATCGCAGATGCTATCTGTAGGGTTTATGCTTTCAGCTAATGTTTTGGATAAGCAAGGGACAAGAATTTGCATCATTTCCCTTTTTCCTTTATATTATTATTTTGTTCTCTTAATTGTTGCCGGTATTCGGGTATTTTGGGGTTGTTTTTTTCTTTTCGTTTAAGCAGCGGGAAATGAGCAACACACTGGGTCTACTTGCTTCTGTGGTGTGTTATGCCCAGTGCAAACTGCGCAAATCGATTCAGTTGAAATGAGTCGGAGGCAGCTAGATATAATATTTTTGCACTTTGGGATCAAATCCTACCAAAATCAAATATGGTTGTAAAAAAATTTTTGGGATAAAAATATGCCAAAAGGGCAGCTTCTGCCCCTTTATGAAGGCAAATCGTGGCCATCTTCGACTTCATCAATTCAATCAAACTATCTCTATCCCCTTGACAACAATAGCACTAACTATTTAATCAACAAGTGAATAACTCGCCTGTCTAACCCGTACCCAATTACAGCAGTCCGTCGACACCCGACAAGGTCTCGTCTTGAGTTGTCCATTTATCGTGACATCATGATCACCCCGCGAGCTGACATAGATGATATCCAGCCCGAGCATTGTAGCGCGTTGTTCAGCACAATAAGCAAAGCTGTTGACACACACCGGAGTTACAGCACTATGAGGTGTTCAATAGGAGGATACGGCACAAGATTGATCAAGGGATATGAATAAAAACGAAGTGGTTTTTAGGTCTTCATGACGTTATCTTTGACTGGTGGGATGGGTCCTCAAGACGTCACCAAAAAGGTTGGAGGCGAGTGTGCGGGGGGATGGGGGTGTGGGGGGGGGTTGCTTTTATTTGAGTGGGTTTTCTTGTTTTTCATAATTAAGAAAGAAAAATAAACCGAAAAACTCGCAGTTAAAAACAGTGCTGGTGTAGTCAATGCTAATAAAACAAAGCTAAT
>NW_004797674.1:341494-343049 GCF_000002075.1 Aplysia californica
CCATTCTCTAGCGAATAGATTTCAGCTTATCAGAATAATAAGCTTTTAGTAGTACGTTGTTTCCATTTCACATTGGGGAGAGACGTAGTTTTGAAAGAAGATGAAAAGTTTGCAACTGTTGGCTGCAAAAGCATTAATATTTTTGTTAAAGTCTATCTTCCATGGTTGTTAGAATAAAAATAACATTGTATCTCCTGGCCCATAAAAACTTTGCCACGTTTAAAACGCAAGCAGTCACCACTCACCATAGCTGTACCCGGGGTTGACCATAGCTACCCCTGATGGTCATCTGCTCCCATCTGGCCCGGCGGCGCCCAGGTCGGGAGGAGTTTTACAGATTGAGACTGACCACTGTCCACAAGATGATGACAATCTTCTGCTTGCGAGGGTAATTCTCTCAGGGTTTGTTGGGTTGACGAACCCTGGGGCGTCTTCCGACATCTCCTAAGCCTCAGCCAAGCCGGGAACAAGCTCGGAAAATGTAAGTACTACACACATTAAAGCCTGACCCCCGAGGCGAATTTCCAATTACATACCGACGATTGGAGGCAACTCTAAGTCCGGCTAAGACAGTTTTACCTGAGTTAGTTCCCTTGAGGGAAGTACCCTAGCTTTTATCGCGTGGACATCTGCGGAAGCACGTCGTTGTCTCCTGTGCTTGGCTCAGGGCACATCCTCCGCCATCTTGGAAAATGGCGCAAATGTACCCATAGAGGTGAGGCCGGTGACAGGTGGCACAATTGTGGCTGCAAACTTTGCATCTCTTACTGTGTTGCCTTGTATGAATGGCACTCCAAACGAGGATGTGTCGCTCCACGAATTGACAGGATAAGGCATTAATTAATTTACATTTCTTGCTCAAGTAATGTCTGCCGACGCTCGTATTCAAGTGAACATGACAACGGAAAAAAGGCGTATATTGATTCGTTTTGATTCCCTTTTAGCAAGTCGTTTCCACAACCTCAAATTGCCTGTTTCTTTAAAGTCAAAGCTTGTGTAGTGTAAAAGTCAATAGCTTTAATTATGTGTTGCTCGAAAAGCTCGTCTTTATTTCTGTCGTGTGCAGGAGTGTTTACAATTTCGTGTGCTGTTTCTTTGTTTTTGTTGTTGACGAGAAGTAAGCAGTGCTGATGACATTCAAAACCATCGATGAGAATTCCATTTGTTACAGACTATCCACCAAAATGAGGGCCGGGAATTGTCCCTAGACAGTCATTAAAAGTTCTGTCTGTCTTTTTTTCTGTCTATCCCTGTTTTGTTTTGTCCATCCCTCTTTTATTCTATCTGTCGCTATCTTGTTCTGTGCGTTTTCCTTTTCGACGTTACCCATTAGAGGAAAAAATGGCAGTCAGTTCTTCTTTTTAGATAGAACATAACTTACGATAGCTTTGCACCCAACGGTTGGCTTGCTGTGCAATTAATTTCTACCCCATGCACGCAGGGAAGGGTGACGGGGTTAACGTGAATCTTCTCTCAGTGTGTCCCCCCCTACCCCCTCCCCTCCCATCATTCCTCCCCCACCCCCATATAACTTGAATCTTCTCTCAGTGTCTCC
>NW_004797674.1:343149-345714 GCF_000002075.1 Aplysia californica
CCCCCCCACATCCACCGCCTCCTGTTCTGTTGTGATAGAGGAGGGGCACACAGACGTGTCGTCATCGCAATGGTCGTTCCTTGCAACCATTTTGTAGTGACTGCTTCTCCATGGGATCCCTCCTCCATTATTATCTCGGAAGGTTATCGGAACGGCGTAAATACGTAACCACATAATTTTTGTTATCGGAACGACGCATACGTTTTCTTTGATCATGATAATCGAATACTAGTAGGTTCATTTTCGGACATTAAATCGACAAAATACTTAGTGTGCATGTTTCTCTGCTTGCGAGTCAGGAGTCCCGCACTTTACTAGTACTTTCTATGTGTCCCGGGTAGTGTGCAAGTGTCCGTGAAGTCACGGGAATCCACAACTATTTGTGAACTGCTTTCTAACAACTGTTGTGTTTGTTATATATGATGTGAGTATGCCACCTAAAGGCTCATGTTTGTATGTGTGCATAAGTGTGTGTGGTTTTAATGTCTAATATTTAAGGAAAATAGGACACCGAAGAGTCGCGTGACCCGTGTTGTGTATTCACTACACACTGTCTAGGCACTATATAAAATAAGTAATGTGATGTATCAAGTCATTCCCTGTCTGACCATGGAGAAGTACAAAACGAGAAAAGGTGAAACGGGCATAATCTTGGACAGTTTTAGATTCAAGAAAGACAAGCAGCAAAAGCAAAGCGTTTCCTGGCGATGTACAAATTACCAATGCAGTTCACTATGTACAACAGATCTACAAAAAAAAACCCCCACAGAGATGATTAAATATCATACGGAGCTCTATCGTCAACCAGAAAACGACAAAACAGTCCAGAGGAACAAGATTCGTGGGGAGTTGAAGAGAAAGGCAGAGGAAAATCTTGAGGAAAGAGCATTAAAAATGGCATTCACAGAGGCATACAAGTTTGAGGCCCTTGACTTCAACGACGCAAAAATGTTACGTCAATCAATTTATCCCAAGAGAGACAAAAAGTGAGGCCAAAGCTGCCAAAAAATATGCAAGAAACATTCGAAACTCTTAAGACGCATCAATCTTCAATTGTTTACCACACTGACGAAGAAGCCATTAATATCGCCGTGCTTGCAACGCCAGACAGTGTTAACTTCCTTTGTAGCACCAAAAGATGTATGCCGAGGGTACATTTTACCCGTGTCCTCGTTTTTTTCTATCAAATGTACGCCTTCTTTGCCTTTCAACAACGGTGTCTACGTCCTATGCGTCTTTTTCTCCTGCCAAATAAAAGAAAACAAACTTCCGAACGGATGTTGGGCATACGTTTACAATCATTTGAACGTTCAGAGGCAGACATTGCCGTTGAAAATCTCCACATTGATCTTGAGGCAGCCATGGTGGAAGCCATCAAGAATACATTCAATTTCACTATCAAGTTTTGTCACTTCCAATGTTTGGCAAGCCTAGTTTCGCAAAATTCAAGCTCTTGGACTTGTCAACGACTACAAAAACACCGATTCAGAGATAGGAACGTGGCTAAAGCTGGGGGGTGGACTCCCCGCCCTGCACCAAGACTTGGTTGGTGATGCTTTTGCTTTCTGTTTGATGGCCAAGCAACCAGATTCAGACAGATGCACATCTTTCGCTGACTCGATCTTCACTACATAATATACAGATCTAAGTGAATCTGCAACATTCCCGCCATCGTCGTGGACAAATCAAGATTTTGAAGGAAAAACTACGAATGCGTGCGAATCCTTTCATAAGAACTTCAAAGACACCTTCCCCTCTTCGCGGCGAAACATCTTCCTCTTTTCGAAAAACTTGTCAGAAGAGCAAACGAAATCACCCCTCAAGATGAAAATGACAACGAACAGAAAATGCAAAGCTGACAGGGACGTTGAAATAAAAAGATTCGAGTTGATAACCCGCTACAAACAAGGACAAATACCCATTGAAAGTTTTTTTCCCCGAAAATGTCCTACTAAATGCTGCCAATTTTAAACTTGTGAATGATTTTTAACCAGATTTTTAACAAACTTTTTATATACAAGCACCCATAAAAATCTTTCTAATGCGGCCTTTGATAGTCCCAAGCCTGTATGCAAAAAGCAGAGGGGACTGGTTTTTTCCTTCGTTTTTCCCTATCTTCATTTCAAACAAATTTAAAAATATTCTCAAGCTTGTATGACAAACATAGTGTGATGATTTATCTGTAATAATCGATTTTATCTGTTTCATTCCTAAAGTAATCGGCCATGCAATGCTATCGGCGATACATGCGCCGTTCCAATAATATACCTTCCCTGTTGTTCCCAGTACAATAAATTTGAAAACTGCACCTTTCCGATATACTGCCGATTATCTCATATCTCCCTCGCCCACCCCTTCCCCCCAAACACACACATACGCACATACATACATACATACACACACACACGTACACACACACACACACCCACCCACACACACACACACACACACACACACACACACTCACGCACACACGCACGCTCAAACATATACATACACTTACACATACCCCTTCAAACTTACACCCAGTACTCTCCACAAACCCCTCACACACACACGCACACA
>NW_004797674.1:345851-349838 GCF_000002075.1 Aplysia californica
CACACACACACACACACACAAACACACACACACACACACACGCGCGCGCGCGCGCGCACCCCTTCCTAACTCACACCCCTTACCTCCGCTCTCTTACCCTCACACACTTCTTCATACTCAAACTTACCCACAGCACCACACAGATTTACCTTACACGAGCAGAAGCGCTCCATTACGCCCCTTGTTTTCGATGTCTTAATGGACTCAAACATCAAAGCGGCAGTTGAAGTCCTCCGACTTAATTGCCGGACAATTGGAGGTTCAAAGTCTGTTCGCCCATCCCTGCTACGCCTTTGAGCTAAGTCTCAACTGCCCCACACTAGGAGGGTTCCATCGTTTTCCCTTCGCAACGACACGACGATTACCAGAGCCCCCCATAGGTTAAGTAAGTTGAACAAGCTTCTTTTTTTTATCTAGGTGTTGCTTCCCTTGGTGAGGTCACTTTCTTCTTCCGGTACTGAGCGCAGTGATGCTTTTGGAATGTTTTGTATTTATCGGTTACTCTTTGGGATTTTTTATGTTAAGCTATGCCTTAAAACGACGCTTCCCAATCTCCCTTTCGTTTCTCCTACCTCCCTCCCTCCTCCTCCTCGACAAGAAAGAGACAATATTGAGTCTAGAAATACCAGAAAACTTGGCAAAATTGAAGACAAACTGGGCACGGGTAGGGCCAGAGCAACCTACTTCGGGAACCTAAACAAATGGGTAACGGGGTAAGATAAGGGAAACTTACCCTTTTTAAGACCACCCGAGCAAAGGAATGAATGGAGAACCATGACTGCCGATGTCTGCCGCAGATCTGGCACTGAATGATGATGATACATTAAAACGATGCTTCCCATTCTCCATTTCGTTTCTCCTGCCCCCGACTGGAAGGAGTAAATTCTGAGACATGAGGATTACACTTCTCTTGGATATTTCGAGACTCTCCAGAAAAAAAGAATACAAAGACATTTATCATCTTTGTGTTTCTTTAGTCCATCCTCACGTTATTAAACCGGTGTCTGTAGTGTAGTGGTTTACCCTATCCGTACGCCCTGGGTTTTTTTTTTTTACCCTCTGGGTTGTATTCTTCACATTTTAGAATACTTCTAGTGCGAAGATCTCTTTGAAACTTTCAGTATATCTCAAAAAATCATTTTCACAGAAAACTATGTAAAGCGTACGGATCGGATTAACGAGTAAATTTCCTCTTCGGAAAGTGGGGGCACAGAGTTTCCCACGTCGTATGGATACGATAGTAAAACACGACGTACGGATAGGGTTAAGCGGTTTGTCGAGGAACGCAGGAGACCAAGTGCGATTCCCAAGGGAGGGGGGGGGGATTTTTGTCGAGTCTCTCGGTCTTTCTGCTGTGATGTTGTATCGCTCTTAGCCTAAGTTGGCCCTGACAGGCAGGATCGAAGCCTGCATCCTAATTGATCTGAATTGTGTCGATAAGGGCGTAAAAACACTAGCATTAAAAATACATCTTCACCTTAATTGCACTGGTCGCACTCGGTGTCAAATCGTGGCTCCGCCCTCTACATCTCTGTTCTCGCCACGTGACCAGACCAACGAGCAAGCCGTGACAAAAGAAACATCAGCAGGAAGTAGGCATATTATTATTCGCTATCTGTCCGTGTCAGATAAAAGAACTCGCTTCATAAACAGCGATCCAGACAGGGCACCTACATTATGCTAATGAGAGGAAATATGAAAAAATACAATAATATTATGGGGAATCGATGAACGATGTTGAGTTGTGCTCTTGTGTTTGATAAGAGGATGTCACGCGACCAGTGTAACGGCTATCTAAGTGGTCAAAATTACCGGAACCTGGTAATGCTGCCACTGTCAGCCGGAGATTGTGTTTACGTGCAGCTCGCCTTCTATTTCCTCCCCTGATTTTTGGGCACCTTACAGAATTATTATCCATTTGTTGAAAGGCTTAACTCTTAGTATTTATTGTATTTTTTCTTGTTTTCTTTTCTTTTCTTTCTTTCTTTCTCTCTTTCTTTCTTTCTTTCTTTCTTTCTTTCTCTCTTTCTCTATTTCTTTCTTCCTTTCTTTCTTTCTGTCTTTCTGTCTGTCTTTCTTTCTGTCTGTGTTTCTAGGCGTTGTCCGTCCACTACAGGATGAAGGCCTTCTACAACGACCTCCACTCTGTTTTATCAGCTGTTCTCCGTGTCTAGGTTGTACCTGTCGACTCTCTTAGTCTTATTGTACCAAGGTCATTCCACCTTTGTGCGCCTCCAATTCTGTCATCAATGTTCTAAGCACCATAAACTTCCTTACAATTCTTTTCCTATTTAACCTTTTTTGTATAAAATAAACACACAATTAAGTAGAAATGAATGCTCCAGGCAATACACGTTCAGTCTGATTTTTAGATGATAAGATGTATTTTTGTTGTGGTCTCACAGATTTTTGTTATGATTGTAAATAACAAAGCGATGCCGGGCGCCATCTGAACTGGAAAGCCTAATACTAGGTTAATTTGCTGTGTTATTTTAAAGAGTCTCTGCAAAATGAATAATTGAATAAAATATAAAACGCCCAATGGACAACCAGATAACGAGATAATAAATAAATTGAAAATAATAATAATAATAACAATTTAAATAAATAAATAAATAAATAAATAAATAAATAAATAAATAAATAAATAAATAAATAAATAAATAACTATAAATCAATCAATCAATCAATCAATAAATAAATAAATAAATAAATAAATAAATAAATAAAACTGGCCCAGATATTTGTAAATTGTAACTGTTGCAAACAAAAGGGGACTGAAACACTGCACCATCCTAACATTAGAGAAGTTGCACAAGGCAGTAGATCTGTAAGGAAAAGTTCAAAGAAAGTAAATCATAGCCGGACTCATAGCCCAGGGCTAATTAGATTCATCGCGTTTCTAGAGCACTTTCCACCCCCCCATTCCCCGCTTCTTCTAGATCAACAGACATGCGGTATCTGTGCCGCCATCAACAAACAAATCGGCTACCCCGTCACTGGCCATTGTCCACCCTGGTGTCTCTATTATCCTGTAATGTCCACTCAGTTGGTCATCTCTATCACCTGGTGGCGCGCGGTGACGTTGACAACAAGCCCCCATACCCCGCAGCTCTCGGCCGCACCTCATTGATCTGTTGGGACTCCGGGTGTGGAAATAGCCAGCAGTCTATTGAAATAACCACAGCTGGTGTGCGCAGGGTGTCATTAGACTATTTAGACGCCCAGGCGGCGCATCCAATAAATGGACTAACTCCCAAGCTATACAATTAATTCTTCTTCAAAGAGAAAAAGCCAAAACAATAGCAAAACAATTAAGGAAAGTCTTGATGGTGTTGAGAGCATCTGATGCTTTGACTCTGGGAAATCTTTTGAGTAATTTGGAGAGATTTTTATCTATGAATCTGGCCCTGAGCAATATAAGGTTGGGTTGTTGTTTTTTGTAGTTGTCTTTTTCTTTCTCTCTTTCTTTCTTTTTTCTTATTTTTGTGCGATTTGCTCACTGTAGAAGGAAAAGACAAGAAGCAGCTTGCGTGAAAAAGGGGAGAAGATAATTCATTACATTATGTGGATTGAACGGAGTTGGTATACAGACGTAAGCGATGAGTCAGGCGCAAGTGGAAATGAAGAGTGCGTGTAATTTATAAACGATTAAGGTATAGGAAGGAAACAGGATATACACTTCACAATTTTAAAGTGAATTTGTGATGATTATTGACATCGAGGCTAAACAGTGTGAAACCCTGAAAGTGTCACTGTACGATGCAAAACATACATTCACTAAGAAATTATGGTGAAGCAGTGATTTGGATTTTTTGGAAGTATGAATTTTAAAAAGAAGTGCGATTTCCGAGTGGGGAGAGACTTTTTATCGAGTATCCCGGTCTTTCTGCTGGGTTGTTGTATCCCTTTCAGCCTGGGTTGATCTTGACAGGCAGGTTCGAAGCCTGCCTCCTAAATGATCTAAATTGCGTGGATTGATTTTTT
>NW_004797674.1:350509-352560 GCF_000002075.1 Aplysia californica
CTCTCTCTCTCTCTCTCACAAACATACACACTCAAACACTATCAAACACACACACACACACACATACACACTTAATAATAATCTATGATATTATACATCTTGTTAAGTGTGTTTAAGCCCTGGTACTCAGTTACACATGCTCACGGGAGCACAAAACATCACATACATGGAATCATAATACGGTCACTTATATGTCCCGACATGCCAGGTTAGTGAACACACTGGACACTACCCTCAATTCTGAGAACTGGAAGAACCAATCATCACGCACCATCTTTTGAGTCAGCAAGGTTAATCACAGTCAGATTTTGACAAGGGGGTAATTTGAGGGCGTCTTTGGTAGGTCTTGCTTGCTTTCTTTTTCCATGTCGTTTTATCATCTGTCTGTCATTTCCCCCTTGTATTAGACAGACATATACGTTATCGTCTCGATTCACTTCTCTTTAGTCAAACTATTGAAACCTCTCCAAACTCAGACCCACTCTCAAAGTTGCTCCCATCTCAGACCGACCAGAATGTCATTTAATTCTTTGCCAGCATCACAGGAAAATTATAAAGAAGATAAAAAATCAGAACGTTCCTGCTTCAATACATGTACAATATTGTTGTAACAATTGGAACATTTTGACACTTGGCCTGCAATAATGCACTCTCGGGGCCCTGCTGTGAAAAGGTTGATGAATAGATGCAGCCGTTGTCTTTGTTCCTGATAAAGGCGTTGACGGTAATGGACCCTTGGCGACAGAGGCGTACTTTATTATGTCCAACGGATACGGACAACAATCTTTTTAAAAAGTTATGTCCAAACCTAAGATCTTATCGCATCTGAAGGTGTGTTTGTCGACCAAACGACGAGGCTTGACTTCATAGTACCAGCATTGAGTATACGGCACCACTAGTTCCTGTATATACTTAACGTGTCTTCTTTTTCCCAAAATCCGTGAATAGTCCAGCAATAAATCTCCTTCCCCCTCATACCTGAGACCAGCCTGTGGCATGTCCATTTGTTATATTTTCACGCCTATCTGATAAACGTGGCGACATGGAAGAGGGCTCATACCGCGCCTGTCCCCACAAAGAGAGAGTGTTCTTTTCATTTCTCTTCATGTACCGCACGACCTTTGCATCTTTATTCCCCTGACGGACCCATTGCTTTTCTAGTTCTCTCGAAGAACGATGCTATCAGCTCTGATCCCAGTATGGGAACAAGATTTAGAGGCTAGCGACAAGAATTAGAAGCATGGCGGCCTCGTACGGAGATGTTTATCCCCAGTTCACTACAGTCCATTAATCGTTTAATCTTCACACTGGCTAACCTACCTAGGAGCCCTGACGCATTTCTTTAGTCTCCGACATTTACAGATTCGCTGGAGATTGGTCAGATCTCGGGGAGTACCAAATTCAAAATAGTCTTTATTCCTTCGAGCTGTTAACGCAGAAAGGAACAAACACGGAGCTTAAGTGCTAAAGTTCTCCAAGAGAGGACATTATGTTTTGGCCCATAGATAGAGTGTGGCCAGGGTACACAGCAGCTTTGTCGATGACCAGGCGTAGAGGGGAGATACATCAGTGATACATATCTATGAATACAAAACATCAATAGGGGACTGGGTACACGGAGCAGAGCTGTGGCGCTTTATAATCTGCATGCTAAGTCATCATGATGGTACCATATTGGAGGATTGGTTTTTATCGTTTGCACAAATTATGTCTTTGTATGTAAAAACGATCTTTTAAAAAGTATGTGAGAACGATGTTATTGACTTTTAGATATATTATGATATATGGAGAGAATAAGATAAATTTAATGTTGTGGGCCGAGCAGGCATATTTTTCTTGTTTTTTCTTCTTCCCAATTACACAATCGCAGAGAACGGCGCGAAAATGAGGATCAGAGTGAGTATGTATCTTCCTCGGCTCCTTTCTCTATGTCACACACACACACTCTCTCTCTCTCTCTCTCTCTCTCTCTCTCTCTCTCTCTCTCTCTCTCAATCTCTCTCTCTTTTTCTTTCTCTCTGTCTGTCTCTCTTGCGCGCTGTGTGTGTGTG
>NW_004797674.1:352901-357340 GCF_000002075.1 Aplysia californica
GTTTATTTATTTATTTATATGTTTATTTGTTTATTTGCTTATTTGTGAAGGACAAATGTCAAAGGAAGGGATTTTAAGTTAGATCAGACTGGATCAAGCTCGAGACAAACACTGGTCAACTTTTTTTTATATTTCTACAAAGTGAAAGGAAGTGTGTCAAGTTTTGTAATTTGCTTTTTTCGCTGAAAGCATCAGCCACAACCTGCAGAATTGACTACGGTCCATTCAAAAATGGTCAAAATTTTACAAGACGTCCCCCCATTGTCAAGGACAAAAACGGTTGTCCTGGAAAGGTGAATATCTTGCCTACTGTGATTACGATGTTTTGAAGAAAAAACAAACCCCAACCAACCCCCCCTCCATAAAAATCGAAAACAAAACAAAAGCTAGCTTATGGGCGAAGTGGGAAGCGATCGTTTGTACAGATGATTGTCTTGGACAGCAGGTGGCCGCTAGAGCAGGTTCGACTGTATTTCACCCCCTTGCCCCAGCCCCACAGACACATAATAAATATACACACGCTTTACCCTGTATAATCGTCGCGGTAGGCAGGGGTGTTTGTTGCTCAACCTCCCTACAAACGATGAGATTTTCGTCAAACGTATTCGCAGCTCGATCATAACGTTGTGTCACCAAGATATCTGCCACAGAAATCTCGACAAAAGCTTTTCACATCTACTCATTAAGTTATTAAAAACATAACTTTAACATTTATGGTAGGCCGATCTGGTCATTATCGCGTGTTGTTAGCTTGTTTTTTGTCGTCTTTGAAGTCTTTGTATATGCGCGCGTCTAGCAAATCTAATGATGCCATTTGGACGGTGTTGTAAATCTCCGATGCTATCTATTTATGCCTGAGCATCTTCTCCACATCTGAAGCAAAAGCCTACCACAACCACAAGGAAATGAGACTTTAGGTTGGGAATTGTGTAGATAATTTGCTGCTGTATCATTTCAGTGTTGCCCAAAACTCAAAGTTGCTGGATAGATTACTCGTTGTAAAAGTACTTGAATCATTTAGAACTATTTAGTTGTTGAAATATTCAGAGCTGCTGTTGTGAAGATTAGGATATCACACGAAGAGAGATTGATGTTCAATATTATAAAACTCTGGGCACGCTATCATCAAAACAATTCTGCGACATAAACGCTCGCGTGGTTTGTCTTCTTCTTACTACATATTGTAGCACTCTCAAAAGTTTAAAATGACAAGAAACCAAACTTTTTAAAACTTTCTTGACTTTATCACACTATGAAACAACAACAACAACAAAACCCACATAAAAATTATAATAAATAAACTCTCCCCCCCCCCTCTCTTCTAAAATTATTGTATAATAAAAATTGGAGACAAAGGTCTTATTTACTTACGTTGACAAGCAATGCAGATACCAACTGACCGACTGGTTCGAATTCCCTCTGAACATTTTTTAACTTGAGTTCTTCAGGAAGGTTCTTGACTCCGCATATTCTTGTATCCCTAAAATGAATACTGATACATCCACAGCTCATGAGCGCCCAAGTTGTGCTGAAAGAGGAAAACAATTGCACCTCACGCCCAAAGGTATATTAAAAAAACCCCAACTATATCAAGTATATAAAATCTTCTTTAAAACAGCATGGTGAGCCCAAAGTAGGCGAATGTGGCCAGGGAAAAACTCTTGGGAAGGTACATGAAAACAACCCTACTCAACAAGGATTAAAATCGCAGCCTTTCGCACGCAATCCTCATCCAAGTCAAAGGTCAATGAACCCTCTCTTGTTCGAACAATAGAAAAAAGGAAAGATTGATCATTTTCGAGTAAAGATGTAATGGACATCAGCATGAAAGCCAGCCCATGCCTGGTGAATTCTAGGTTTATGAGTGCTTGGAAGTCTTTTGTTTGTTTTTGTAAAGTGTTTTACGGCGCTCGCAACTGCATAAGGTCATATGAGCGCGCGGGACACACCTAATATTTTCAGTCGGTAGGAAATTTTTGAATTTTGCCCGGGTGGCGGCCGAAGCCTACTCTTATCGATTTTAAACCACCAAGGGATCTTTGACGTGCGTAACTTGCACACGGGCCCTCCGAGATTTTTCGCCCTTGTCCGAGAAGGCTAGGTGTAGATCTTTCCTACCAGAAGATCAGGGGTGTGGCAGAAAGACAGCAGTAAGGAGGAGCCAAGGAGTAGCAGTAGAAAGGCTGCAGAAAGAGTCAGGAGCCCAGAGGAGGGGGCAATGGAGGTGAGGGGGTGGGGGCAGAAAGTGGAAATGAAAGCAGACAACAGAACATTGCTAGAGAGCAGGAAAGGAGGTGAAAGGAGACAATTTTAGAGAAGAACATTTTTCGGTCGCTACCCGGATTCGAACCCGGGACCTTTGAATGAGAGACCAGCACCTTAGCCTCTAGGCCACGAGAGCCCCCTTTGGAAGTCTAATCAGGAGTACATTATACATACAACATATAGCTATAATTCCTCTACATTGTCATATTATTCTCCCCGCATCTATTTTCTGGCCTCTGATGTGACCGTGTGTGTGGTCGTCGTGTGAGGTATTAAAACTATCTCCTGGTATCTCACTCTATCCATTATGAATCATTTCATTAGCAAATTAAAAGTTGCTGCATTCAACACGATCGCTCGTGTTATTGTCAATAAGAATTTATCTCTCCTTGTTTGAGAGGGTAGCCCCACGCTCGCTACTGTACGCTTTACGCTGAAAAGCAAAAGAGAACCAAGATATTCGTTCAGGAGTCTGGAGTTTATTTCTCTATTAAGCTCTCTATCTGGGGGAAACAATTTTGTGCCAACATTAAAAAAAACCAGCGAACGCGTTTCTGTCAGGGATCGTATCTACATACGGAGGCGCAGATGAAATTATTATGACACGACAATGCTATTCTAGAGTAGTGCTGAACCGATCAACTGATGAGGCGATCTTAGCACGAACAGACGGGGCGCTTAGAGATGCCTTGCCCCTCGTGCAAAGTTGGTCTTTGATCGAAGATTTTATGATCTGGAAATTAAAGGGGGAGATAATGTTCCCGAGTGGTGCTAATTGGGCAGTAAAACCCATGGTTTCTTCCACTCTATCTTGCCTCCCCTGAGAGAAGTGTCGGCCTTAGATTCTTGTCTAGGTCATCTGTAAATTAAAGCCCCTCTTCCCACCCCTCTCCGTGCTGTAAAATAACAACAACAAACTATTAGCTTCCGTGGTAATAAGTCGACAATGTCAGATGATGCGTTTTGGCTGTTTGTAGTGCTCCGGAAGTGTAGAGCGGTCTTAATATAGGTTTTCCTGTGCTGAGCGCGAGGGCAAGAATCGTATCTTTCCCGGAGGACAATCTTGTACTGCTTGGTTACGACAGCAAACCTCCCTCCATCACGCCACACAGTGACGTAAGTTCCATCTTGCTTGTACAGTGGGCACGAAATATGAAGAGATTAAAGGGTATTACCAGCCGTATGACAAGGAAAGTGGTTGTTATGCATAAAGTTATGTGTGCACTTGTTGGAGTTTGTGGATTTTGTGTAGGCCTAGCGGAAACGACCTACCAAGCAGGCTTTTCTGAATTGATGCAAGTTCGACTCTTGGTTTAGTTTTCAGAAAGCACGTGAGAGTATTTTTCCAGACTCAAGGCACACCACCGCTATAATATTATATTACACTGGAGTTGGTTGATACTGGTGGGAAATAGCTCATTAGAGACACGTCATGGTGCCTAGAATTTTCTCATGTGAGTCGCTATTCTCCTTTATTTAGTTCTTATCAACCACTATTGATCTTTCGTTACTTTTATTTCATTGGAAGTGCCATAAATATCAGATGAGAATATAAAAGAAAACAAAATTAAATAGCCTACATTATGAGTCAGATTGAGCAATAATTATTCCGAATGGATCAAAGATGGTTTCTGCTGATTTGTTTGACGTGTGCATTTTGTTCTGCCTGACATTCTACTCTCATCCGATCATGCAGTCCATATCTGTAGAGCGAGTGTCTACCCCAATGAATCAAAACCTGAAGCTTAGACGACAAGGACCGTGGAAAGATTATCAGATAATCAGCCTGGCATTATAAGCCATGCATTGGGGAATGTCGTAATTAGACCAGGGCTATAAAATTCCTCGAAGATACACCGCTTTGAAGAAAAGAAGATCTTAGGCACTTGAAACATGCGCCACAACTTAAGATCATAATTGGGCAATACAGTAAAACACTATTAAAAAAAAAAAAAAAACCATTACGTGGCAGTAGAGCTGGAAAAACAAAACGTTGAACAATTCCAAGCTGTTTAACTAGTCATGATCTACCCCTCTTACAGTGCCATTAAGACCAGAAATGTTTGATATTGTCAGTAGTGTTTTTGAACATACAATGTGTGTGTTTGTCATGATCGAGTGCTTGTGTGTGTGTGTGTGTGTGTGTGTGTGTGTGTGTGTGTGTGTGTGTGTGT
>NW_004797674.1:357519-359083 GCF_000002075.1 Aplysia californica
AATTATATTTATATGATATACTGTATACATATGAACACAAATATGCACAGCACATACACAAACACACGCACAAATAAACAAACAAACAAACACACACATACAGACACATACACACACTGCACCTTTCCCAACATGATAATTCATACTTGGGCGCCCCACACATTGTTTGATTGAAATCTTAGCCAACATCCAAGCTTCTAGGCATCTCATGTTAAAGAAGAGCCCGTCCCTGCAATTAACGATATCTTTACATCTAAGAGATTATTGGAAAAACCTGTCGTTGGTGGAGTCGGAACCAAGCGAAATCCCCGAAGCTGCGTATCATATTTGCCAGTCATCTTCATCATTAAGATGTTTTTCCCGACAAATGCTATAAAACAAACATATCTTGTCCGTTCACAGCTGTCGCTCGTGTTATGCAATAGCTTGATACCATCCTTAAATTTACACACATTACTGCGTCAAACCTCTTTATTTACTGCCAACACGTCGGGGATATTAGAGTTAAAGCTAAATCAAGAATATCGATTGTGAGAATTTTTGTTCGGGGAAATTAAATTGCAATCAATAAAAATGTGCTAATATCAAGCGTAATTGCTCGATAGAGAGATGGCTAGGTGGATCACATAATCTGTAGATGTTGTGTACCGTCGAACCTGCTCTAACGATCTCGTACCTTACCAAGACAGTCACCTGTACAAACGACCAAATCTTACTCGGTACTTACAGTTTTTCTACATTATAAAGACACTGTCTGTTCAAGATGTCTACCTGTCTAAGACATCTGCTTTTCTCCTCTACAATGGGCGGTTGTGGTGGATAATTTCGACGGTACCTCACTAGCCTGGCTCTGCTCTTGATCGGTTGTTATTTTACGTCCGAATCTTTTGAAAGACAAAAACAAAACAAGAACAAAAAAGCTTTTTTTGTTGTCTCGAAATGAAGAAAAGAAGAAGAAAACCTTTATGCTATAATACCCCCCCCCCCCGGCCTTCTTGTGGCTATTGTTCTTATTGGTGCTGGGTTGTTGTTGGGTTTTTTGTTTTTTGTTTTTTTGGGGTGGGTGGGTTTTTTTTGGCTGTTGCCGCTATGGTGGTTCATTGTTGTTGTTGTTATTTTTTTGGGTGGTTATGATACAATCTGTCATCCAGCGACCCAGAATGAAATTTTCCTCTTCGAACCAGACGTCAACCAGACGGCAGTAGTCTATTCCTGTGAAGGTATATTCCATTAACGTTTATTTCTCCATTGTTCAGTATGTGGATACTTGTCAGCCTTCAGTTTATTTTACTGAATGTTTCTGTCTACTGGCTTGCTGTATCCCTTTCTTCACGACTGCCCTCAATTTTGAAGAAGCCGCCTCCTAAATATTCTAAATTTTATTGATTCGGGTACAAAATATTTACAATCATTAAGTTTTAAAAAGCTTTCAAATACTGAAACAATTATTTCCAGATTATTGGAGTCGAAAGACATTTTCTTTACAAATTTTTTTTTTTTTGACCTTTCGAATTGTGGTTTACCAAATTTGTAGAAACAAGGAGGCCCTTCCCTCCCTCCCTCC
>NW_004797674.1:359868-364216 GCF_000002075.1 Aplysia californica
TATATATTTACATATAGACAAACAGACAGACGGACAGACAGACAGACAGACACTGGGACAGACAGACAGAAAGAGAGAGCCAGAGAAAGGGATAGCGTTTCACCAGTTTGAAATGGGTCAGTATGTTTGTGTGAGGTAGGAATTCAATCTGTGTTACCCACTGCTCTCTTCAAATTATACAAACGCAGTATCGTTATCCTCACTCCATTATCTTCCATTGGCATTTCTGAAATCTTTATTGCAGTTGTTTAAGATTTCCGTCCTTCTCAAAGCTTAAATAGGTGAGATAAAACAACAACTGTAAACAACAACAACAACAACAACAACAACAACAACAACAGCATCAACTATAACAACAAAAACAACAACAACAACAGCGACAGTAGCAACAACAATAACAACATCAAAAAAAGAAACAGCAGCAGCAGCAACCCCAACCACAATAAAAACATCATCATCATCATCATTATCATCTTAATCATCACATCATCATCATCATCATCATTATCATTATCATCATCATCATCATTATCATCATCGTCATCATTATCGTCAACAACAACAACAACAACAACAACAACAACAACAACAACAACAAAAACAACAACAGCAACAACAAAGCAACAACAGCAACAACAAAAACTCATCTACGCTTTAAAAAAATTAAAAGCCGGAGTTTCTACTGCCTGCGACAGGTGCACTGTCCTTTTGCCTCATAGACCTGAAACATTGTCAAGCAAAATCGGAATTAGATGCTCCAACAAAATAACACCACCTACAAGAGAAGCCACCCACCGAGCCCTTGGCCAAAAATTGCACCTCACCTCGACATCAAACAAGAGAGAGAAAAAGTAAAAGCAAGAAAAACATCATCAACATTCTAGTCGAAAATGAACTTAATCCTTTTCTCCCGGGAGTCAAGAAGTGTTTCAAACACAAAAAACGCACCAAGCCCTTGTTACATAATTTATAACCTGTCATAAAATTATTCGTTTATTCAGAGCGTATTGTCATTCAGTAAAACCAAAAATGAAAAAACCAAACCCCCCAAAAACAACAACAACAACAACAACACCAAAACCCAAACACTGGGTTCTCGGTAAACGGGATACAAACAAAGAGTCGACTTTCATGACGCTTTCGCGTATGTTATAGTTCTAACACACGCGCTGGAGGATGACGGGGTTCATGGAGCCTACCCACGACGCCAGAACTCTGTGCTTTACTACCTTTCTTTCACAAGCTTGTTTCTCGTAGCATACCAGTCGAACCTGGTCTAAAGTACACCTACCCCCGGCGCGGTGCAACTGACTAAAGAGTCTTTAGACCATTCCCAAAAGGGGGACATTAATTAACATCTTGAGTTCTTATGCACAGTAGAATGGTAATGGTAAATGGGCTGATACACCAATGTCATGCTCATAACTGTTTTACTGTGCCTGAACTGCAACGGGGAACTGCTGCTTTTTTTTTCTTAATCCTTACTATCGTCATTTCCTCTACTTCTTTTGTATGTTTGTCACACTCTTGTGACCCTCTATTTCCGGGGTGCCTTGATTGTTGAAGCTAGAGAGGTGAACAGAGTAAGTCTGATTCCCTGTAAGGACTTCTCTGTTGACATCCACACCTTGTCACTCATATGACCTTATGCAGTAGCGAGCGCCGTAAAACCTTACTAAAACAAGCAATAAAGTACACCACCTATCCAAGACAGTCATCTGCACAAACGACCACTTCCCATTTACTCCTCTGCATTATAAGGACCCTGCCCAAAATGTCCGCCTTCGTTAGACAACCACTTCCCTCCTCAGCATTGGGTGGCTGTCTTAAATTATTTCAACTGTACTATACAGATGTGCCTGCCCACACAAACGTGCATTTTCATAAGTACATCGGCGTTGACAGCTATGTTCACACGCACATTCAAACATATTATAATAAGAACAGGTACATAAATCACAGGAATATTGTGCACAAAGCAAGATGGAGAGACATTCCCGTGTCTGTGCACGAGTGACGAAAGTTTCTGGCTATCAGGATCGAAACCCCCCAGTATGGGTCAGCTGAAAAAACCACTTGTTTTACTTGCCTATCAGTTATTGTTAGGTAATTTTACAGCAGTCGAGACATAACAAGATATCTACTGCCGTATGCGCAGGGAGTAAAAATATTACAATCCGTGAACGAGCGAAAGAAAAAAATCCTTTTAAAAAATACTTTAGATGTTTTTGCGCCCCCATCGACACAGTTTAGATCATACAGGAAGTGGGGCTCGACCTTGTCTGTCAGGGCCAGCATTCCAGCAGGAGGTACTCCATAAAAACTCCCCCTCCTCCTAACTTTCCCTTCCACCTCGAGAATCCTGCCTGAGAATCGAACTCGGATCTCTTGTGTGCAACAGCAAAGCGCTATAAGCGCTACTCTACAGACGCCAGTACGAGCGAAAGGGCAGAAACCTAATTGTTAATGATATAATGTAATGAAGTGTGAGTCTCGTTCTGGCATGTCTACATCAAAATCCAATTCTGAATACAACAATGGGGTCTCGATATCACGGTTCCGTGGCTTTAAAAAAGTGTGGACTTAAAACGAAATTTGCTTCTTTTGTACTTTTTGTACTTCCTATTACTTGACTCCTGTAGCTTTTATGATAACCTGCTCATGCTCGGTTTGTTAATCTTTTACTTTTGAAACAAAAACATATACGAGTCTGAATATAATATGGATATAGTTGTATAATTTGGATCTAGTTACACATGTACCTTGTGTAGAGAGCCTTTCATCATTAAGTTGATGCATATGATATATACTGAACACCATTAAAAACGCAACGTTTTCAAAAAGTTATTAAAAAAGCAAATATGCTCTGATCGTCACGATTTTTGGAGACACAAGTGGGTATTTATTAGTCCACACACTAAAGCATGATTTTTGCTATTTCCAAGAGTACTTTTTTTTATCACAATACAGTAAATTATGCTTTAGTAAAATGTGTTCATTAGTTACTATATTATAGAAGAATACAAAATTATTTACCTGTAAGATGACCTGTAGCTCATTCCAAACAACAGTCCTAGCTTTTAGTTTTTTAAAATCAATTTCTTTATTTCTTTCTATACAATACTCCTCAACTTAGCAAAGTTGATCGCAACTTTCGCTTCCGCCTTGTTCATGGCGGAAAATCTGCCTGAGAAGCAGCAATACGGCTAAAAGGCAGTGCTTGTATTGTTCTCGACTTTTACAAAGATTTTTGCACACTTGAAATGTCCAGGATGGGCGAAGAATAGGATAGTCTCGAGTGACCAGTCGTGTTCAAGAGAGGCAGATTTTGCTGTCGCATCTACGAATTCGTTTCGATTCTCAAAAGTAGCAGCTCAAGGCATGCATGGGGTGCGTGAAAATGTTCCTTTCATCAGCGTGAGGCGCGGAGCAGAAAGTACAAGACTTAGATCAAGAACGCCTTATTTAGGACTGCAATTAACGAAGCCGCAACAACAGCGTCGTCTTCATAGTGCCAAACAGCACAAAGAAAAAATCAGAATCTCTCAGTCATCCAACACGACACTACTGCCCTTACACTGCACATTTAGCAAACAACACAGTTTCTGGAATATCGTAACACGAATGTCATGGACTGGCCAGTGTACGTACCCGACATGTCTCCAACAGCGCACGTATAGGATGAACTGATCCCCAAAGTATGTGCCGATTTGCGAATCTGCAGCTATTGGAAGACCGCGCTGCCGCAAAAGTGAGTCAAAATTTCTCAACAAAACATTGAAAATGTTATAAAATTCAAGTGAAGAAGTGTTTTGGTCTGTCTAAATGTTACTGATGGCCCATACAAACAAAGAGTCGACTTTCATGACGCTTTCGCGTAAGAGATCTTTATTGAGCTTCGATTTGTGTTATCTGCAAATTTGTCTTAAGGAGGTATGCCGAGAGGAGGAGGATAATGTATCGAAATCAGTTGATGCGTGTGATCAAAATGGTTCACATTTGTTGGAAATTGAATAAACTTCAAAAAGCACTTCTTTTAATTTATATTCATTTGACACAAATGTATTCAGATTATACGAACTGAGTGTTGCGTTTTTGTTGGCGTTCAGTATATAAGTTTGTACACATGTCTGTATTTATCATAAGGACATACCACTGTCTTTAATAATACATTTCAGCTCCTTGTTATTGTGTTGCATTAGTGTGAATATATGTGTATTTTATTTGTGTGTGAGTTTGTGTCAGAATATAATATACATATGTGTGTATGTGTGCGTATGTGTTTGTGCGTGTGTGTGTGTGTGTTTGTGTGTGTGTATGTGTGTGTGTGTGTGTGTGTGTGTGTGAG
>NW_004797674.1:364351-365584 GCF_000002075.1 Aplysia californica
AGAGAGAGAGAGAGAGAGAGTAAGAGAGTGTGTGTATTTTTCCTCACATGTGTCTTCCCACATTTCTGTTTATGTGTTTTAATTGTGTGCCACCGAGGCGAGATCGTTGCAAAGGCAAAGTGCAGGGCCAGAATTCTCCCCCACACGAGTTAACCTAACCTCTTTGGGCTGTTTGCGAAGAGATAGCCATCTCATCGGCAGGCCGAAAGCGGACCAGCTCCGAACGATCAACACGTAGGGCCCTTCTTTGAAAGACTACAGTTAAATAATGCAAGCCAGACCTTTGAAGATGTTTCAGCTCCATTAATTACACACTAAATGTCAGGGAAAAAATTGACAGATTTCGCCTCTAAGTGTGGACAAATGTTTTCTAGCGTCCGTCATCCGTGACCAAGTCAGCTAGCGATTTGCCATAAAGCTTGTGTTTGTCTTCCGTAATTTATTTCAAACGAGTGCTTTTATCTTCCTCTCATGCAGAACGACTCGGATCAAACAATAATTATACATTTAGTTTGCAGCTTACCACACAGTTTAGATAACAGACTTCAATATTAATGCCCAAACACCCGCACTATGAAAGCGCCTGGCTCCCATTTCTTTTGAAATTCGGGCGGACAAGATGCGCTGATAAGAAGCTAGCAGCTGACCCCGAAAGGTCACGGTGCAATAGTTCCTTCCTGTAATTGATAAAACAAGTCCCTTAACTCTGCACATGATGTTTTTTTTTCCATTACATCAAAGTAAAGGAACACATGTCAGGTGTCTTAGACATTTTTCTTACAATCAATCTTCCGTCATTTCAACTTGATTCTGTTTGTTTGATCTAGGATCGTCCCAGAGCTCTTGAGACGACAAAAATCTTGACACCCTTGATTTTCAAGAGGCTTGATAAGGCCTATAGCCTTTTAATCCAGGGTATTGATGACTTAGGTACACAATTCCTATGTCAAATCTATGTGAGTTTCGTTAAGTGATATATTGTGATTATAATCTTTTGTTAGCTCTGTTCAAACGTACGTGTATTCAATGATATGAGAGCGAACGAACGAGCGAGCAGCCGAGAGAGAGAGAGAAAGAGAGAGAGAGAGAGAGAGAGAGAGAGAGAGAGAGAGAGAGAGAGAGAGAGAGAGAGACAGACAAGGGGAACAGAGAGACAGACAAAGATAGGGAAATAGAGAGAGAAAAGAAGAAAAAAGAGACGAGAGAGTGGAAGGGGGGAGAAAGAGAGGAAGA
>NW_004797674.1:365983-367793 GCF_000002075.1 Aplysia californica
TAAATAAATAAATAAATAAATAAATAAATAAATAAATAACAATGTCCACCCTTCTGTGTCGGGGAACCACAAGCCAATATAGCTCCCAATATTGAAACCCTACAGTATCCAATGCACACACAGGTGTCATGCCGCGGTGGAAATACTTACTTGTCAATTTTTGGCATATGGATTTATTGGTATAATCTTAAAGCCTGTACATTTGCTTTGTTTTCGATGAAAAAACTAACAGCCGTCTATCTTGAATAAAAGTAAAGATATTTATGATTGAAGGAGATGAGGGTCGCGTGGGTTTCGCAGGTAAAATTAGCGAGAAAGAGGCTACTAAAATTTGATGATTTCCATAGTTAAAGAACCCTTAGAACCTGAAAATTTACATTTTTGCGACTTTCATCAACATTTTTTTCAGTTCAATACACACATACATGAGTTTTTTAATAGACTTTTAAAATATTGAGCTAAAAAGCAAAGAGTCGTAGAAAGTACCAAACTGGCAAAAGTGGGGGTATGTTAACATTGATTTCGTTCTTTTCACGAGCGCCTGATTTCACCAAGATGTCACCACCAGAATTCTAAGTACTCCAGGACGTAAAATGATTACTCATCAGAGAACAATGTGGGCCATCTTAAATTCTCCAGCCTGTTATTGGCCCCCGGTGTCCAGTTTGGGGCCCGTGGTCAGCCCGGAGACCCCGCGTCAGTGAGCCCCATGATTACCACTCCTCCTGCTCTATGGCCAGGCGCCAGGCTTTCCAAGACTCAGACAGACAAACAGATTTACAGACAGATAAAGCCGCTCGACGGACCAGGAATTGATTAACAGTCTAATTTCTTCTTTGGTAGTCGATTTAGGGTAATCTTCTGCTTTAGACGCAAACTATGGTCAAATGGTCAGGCGGTCAGCTCGGACAATTGCGTGAAGTTTCTCGCCGAGTGATGAAAATTTCGTCCTCTGCTGACGAAGATGGGTTGGGTTATTTCTTTTTTTGCTGTTGTTGAGGAAGCGCTGGCTTTCTTTTATCGTTCGAGTTGTCTATTTCTTTTTCTAGCTCGACCATATAGTGGCCTAGTTAGTCAGTTTCAATCTTGACAAACATGATGAAAATCTGTTCTCTCATTACTGACGAATTTGGTGTAATGATTTTTACTCTTTGCCCTTTAAAGCAAAGTACATGAGTTCGATTCTCCTGTGGGGGAAATCTAGTAGAACGAGTATACATGTAGTTCGCTTTCTAAGACCTTCTCTGAGCTGGGTTGCTTCCGGCTTGAAGGATCGAAGAAGTCAGCTTTGTGATTTTGTTAAAAAGATTGTTCCTACGACGGAATAAAACGTTTACGCTAATATACACTCAAACGTTTTGAAACATGGTGATATAACAATCTACACTTGAAGGGCTTTATCTTGTGTTTTATAGTGTGGTTCACGAAAGCAAAAGCAAGCATTATTCTTTTTTTAAAAAAATGTTAAAGTCTTTTTAAATATTCCAAAAACTTGTATCGGGTTTCGACAACGAGTGATGTAAATAGCACGAGGAAGGGTTTTATAATACGGCAATGGTTTATGGATCCTTTCACACATTAAAAAAAGGTGAACACAAAACCGACAAGAATTTGCTGACAGTGTGTTTAAAAACCACAGCTGTCATCTGATTAGAGTGTTTGCCCCAGTTATTTGGAGTTAGACGGCTTTTTTCTTCTTCTTCGGGCGGTTTGGTTGGTCGAATTTCAGTTTTATGTGTATGTATAAGCCTCTCTGTTTTCATTTTTTAAAATTTATTTGGTGAGGCACAAAGGACTTTTGGAGGGGGTA
>NW_004797674.1:368711-370103 GCF_000002075.1 Aplysia californica
CCTTTTTCTTTCCATTAACTCTTTCTGCGATTATTGCAGTTTGACCACACCGCAGAACTTTTTTTCGATTCCCACGTCCACCCTTTTTCTTGCTAAAGAAACCGCGTTGGTGGTTGGTGGGTACTCTGGTGTAGTTTGCTCCTACCTATCAAACAGCTATCGTCCTTATCTCTCCTCCTTACATTTTTCTTTTTATGTTATTCTTTCGTAACACTTCTAATCTTCGGCGGACACTAACATGACCTATTTGCGTTGCAAGTGCCATAAACTCTTACTTATAAAGTCTCCCTTTTTTGTTGTTGTTTTCAATGCTGCGCGTAATTTTCTACATTTTGAATTATTTTGAACCTTGATAATATTTAACATTCATTATCTGATTTGAATTATTTAAACGATGAATTTCATCGTTTCTACAGCTTTCTGGTCCAATTTAGAAATTCTACTTTCAAACAATTTTAAAATGTTCTTTTTAAAGATATAACCTACAGTTTTCAATGAAACCTTAAAAAGAAATCGCGGACTCTATATAACCAAATCAGATTACAGATAGAACCTTTAGGCTGCCGAGTGCCCTGTGAGCGGTGACAGCGTCACGCCGAGGTGTAGCTCACACCTGGATGGTCAAGGTAAACACGCGGGCTGTTGACGAGACACGACACTGACTTTGGCCACGAGGAGGGGGGGGGGGGGGGGGGGGGGGGGGGTCGGCGTCCTTCATTCACGATACCACGACGTCACTGACTGATGGTCACTGATGATCAGTGCTGGTCAGTCTGTCCACGAGAGACGTACTCTTAGTCTTAGAGACCGAGGGTCAAAACGGTCCATTTTCATTTAACTTTCCTGTTGGAGAAGGGTCTTTTTAAATTTTAGAGCGGTGAAGAGTATTTGTTCCGTCTGTGAAGCTGTGTGATACCCGAGCTCCTGCTTTTGGAGTTGGGTGACGTCATTCTTGTTTTCTCCGCCGTCCTCCCTTAGCCGTCTCTGAGCTAAAAGGTTCCACTTGCAGTGCGTTATTGATCCAGATAGGACTTTTGGATTCTAGAGCGCATATTGTCTTGGATTTAGATTAACTCAAACTGTCGGCCTTCTTTACTTTCTGGGCTGTTGGGTGGTGGACTAGTGGCTGAGGGTGTGTGAGTTAGGAACTGGATCTATGATATTACAAGTAATGGAGCAGAGATGGTGGGGGGAGTATGGCGCCTTTAAGCGACTCTTTTTGAGACATTATTCTTGGAGACGGGTAAACAGGAAGTTCCCTTTGGTAGTTTTTATCCACTAAGTGAGTGGTGTAAACAGACAGATAGAAGAAGAAGAAGAAGAAGAAGAAGAAGAAGAAGAAGAAGAAGAAGAAGAAGAAGAAGAAGAAGAAGAAGAAGAAGAAGAAGAAAA
>NW_004797674.1:372174-373939 GCF_000002075.1 Aplysia californica
ACACACACACACACACACACACACACACACACACACACTTTACCCCAGATCACCGTACTTCCCTTTTCCGAATAGCACGTCGATGATAGGTTTTTGGCTAGGACATGCCGAAGAGGTTTACTAAAAAGTTGCATCTGCAATATCCTATCTTTGCAGATGGGTCTGTTTGGCCCGTGGCCGGGGAGCTGCTATAATTAATGTTGTCACATTCCAACGCGTCTAAACTTTCGATTCCGCAACCATTCATTGACTCACCGGAAGACCACGTGAACACGTGATGACAACAGACTCCTGTTAGAATGAATCCCTGTCGTGTCGTCCCTGGAGGGGAGCGCGAGTGGGCGGGGGACTCGATTAGACCGCTTAGCCAGCACTGACCCCCAGGATGAATGGCTGACTCTGGGGCTGGTGATGAACGGTTTATGTTTCCTTGCGTGACCACGATCAGTGTTTGACCAGAGGTCAGTCTGGCGTGACATGATGAGCTGTCCTCACCAGCTATTGTCACGCGGGCGCCGGGCGTCTACGCCTCTGTTGTTGCAAGGCATTATGGGTATCACGGCTTTGTGAAACGCCAAATACGAGTCTGATGTGATGAGACGGGATTAGGACAACGCCACTAGACGGGGAACGGTGATGGGCTTAGAGTCAGAACGTTTTATCTACAAAAATCTGACAAGAATAGTTGGTTTTTAACAAAAGAAATTCATCATTGTTTAAAAAAAAATCAAAATGAGATCTTAACGTCTAAAAATTAAAGCTAAAGCTGTAACGCATCTCGGGCGAGGGCATGCTACAAATCCGCTCTCCACAATGGTAAGCAATGGGTCAAAATATTCCACCTTAAAGTATTTTTGTTTCAAATCAAGACCACTAGAGCGGGCTGAACTCTAAAAAAGGTACATCTACAACATAAAAACATTGCAGATGGAACCCTTTTGAATTCTGGCGATAAACAGCTGATGCAACGAATCTGGGTGAGACTAGCAACGACGCGACTGCTTCGTGCTTTAAGCGTTCAGTTGACGCGTGTGTAAACCAAGAGTCGTTGACTGATAGCGGGCTCTTTTGTTACCCTGCTTAAGGTTAATTGATCAGGGTCAACTGCTGCGATTTTGGATCTGTTCTATTCCGAAAGTCCCCCGAGATCCCCAACGTAACCCAGGCGCAAGTTTCTAACCAGGGTGGAAAATTCCGGAAAGTGGTTAGAGAAAAATCTTCAAAATGTCTGCAAGCCTATATTTGTTCTGCTCATCGAAATGCTCAAACTGACAATAGATCACACAATGTGATTAGAGCTAAGGAGAATCTTCGTAAGGCTATTCAAAGAGAAAGTTCACAGCTCATCAGACGGACAACAGCTGATTACTAGTCTCTGACAAGGGCGATTAGTATTTGTTCACGTGGGTAGTGTTGGCCGAACGTAACCGAGGATTACGCGTTTTTATGCGAGCTGACGTTATAAACCCGACCACTCCCACTTGCGTCATGCAGATTACCTAGACAGGCAGAAGAGTGATAGGTTGCTCAGTTATTGTTTATACTCTCTTTGGTTCTGCGCACATTGCTGCAATTAGTGATGGGCCGATACCACAATTTAGATATCGATGTCGATACCTAGTACTTTTTCAAGGTATGGATACCAACACATCGGTACCTAATGCTATAAGTAACATACGCCGGGGGTAATAAGTAAAGAAAAAAATACAACTATACTTTTCGCAGTATATAGGTAATCGTGTCTAGACAAGTTGTGATTATTTAG
>NW_004797674.1:375435-384086 GCF_000002075.1 Aplysia californica
TGGAGCGAGCATTGGTAGGCCCTTCTTCCCTTCTTTTGTTTACTTCTTTCAATCTGTCTGTGTTGCTTTTTCCGAGCAGTAAATTGCAACTATAGTGTCCCAGTGCTTCTCTTTACTAAAAAGCTTTTAAAAAAAACCTAGCGTCTGGTTGTTCCCCTCCTCTATTCCTCTTTTGCATGTGGCACAATGACCACCCTTGTTTTGCATTAAAAAGTAGGATCTTAGCTTATTGGTCACATTTGATCTATTCCCGAGAGACGCCTCTTGTTCCACCTGCTTTTGGACGGTTTTCCCAACAGAAATTCGTTCAAAAGAAACCAGAGTGTATTTGATTGGTCATTTGTTTGAGTAAAAAAATCGGTTTTCGTATCTATCTTCTTTTGATATCGGAACGTTTGAATCCACTTATTTCTGTAGTTGGTATGCAATAAATTTGAAAAAAAAAGGTGACATTTATTCAATTACCTAATTGAAACAAAGGCTTTTGTATTTTCTCATCGAGTGATTTTATTTTTAAGTGAGACATTTATTGCTAAAGGTAAAGCTTTGTTGCGTGAGAGTGAAACGCATTAACATGATTACACACATAGTTTGTGGGCGAGGGGCCGAAAAATAGAAACAAGATAATTCAATACAGCGTCGATGCTCATCCTGAGCCTGGTTTTTTTTTTTATCATACTCTTTAAGTTATCTTTTCCTAGAATCTTAAAAGCACGCTCCTCCATAAACAAATTGCCAACCTTGTTTTCATCCTTGTTGCGCATGTCAGTTCTCTATCTGCTCCAGCATCCGCTCTGATCGGGCCCAACATCCACTTAGGCAGAGAGAGAAAATATTGTTTTTAAGCTGCACAGTGCACAAAACAAGCATTATCTGAACATGATTGGATCAAACCGGCTGCTACGGGGAGTGATGCAATCGGATGAATATGCAAATTAGGTTATAATGAAGACAAACTTTTGAGCCAGCATACGTCAGGGCTTGGAAAGGGGTTGCTACAACATTGAGCAACAATGAAACATTGTCTTTGATTGGGTCGGGTTTGGTTCGTTTTTTTTTGCTTTTTGTTTGTTGTTGTTTGTTGTATTTTTATTTGTTTGTTTGGGACGGGTGTAAGGCTGGGGTGGGGTAGTGGGCAGTAAAGGAGAGAAAACAATCTTTGTTCTTAATTTATTCTGTAATAATTATAACAAAAGTATTCAACTCTGGATATAGCAGAATGTGCAAAGGCAGCTAGCGACCCTGCAAGGTGGAGGATCATTACACGCCCACCTCTGAGTCAGAGATGACACCTCCACGTACCCAGGTATTCAACTCTGTTTCATTAAACAAAAGAAAACACATGTTACTATAGATACAATATTTGATTGGCAGAGACCGAAAGCTCTTGCACCCCTCGACGCTCTAGATGTTACAAGAAGAAGTATAAAGTAAGTAAAGTAAATAAGTAAGCTTGACTGGCGAGTCAAAAATGGTTACAATAACCAGCATATTTTTCGTGAATGACATCAACATTAATATGCAGATAAAATGACTACACTAATTCCCTTGCTTGATTTCCCAGAAATGATAAAGGTAATTATTGCCTTATTAGTGCTTTATTCTCTGTTTTGCTTTTTTAAAAGAGTGTGTCTTTAGTGTAAATCGACAAAAAAAAAAGCTGCCCTCTTTTCGAGTAAGGATTACGATTAGGGGGCTCCAGTGGCTAAGTGAGTAGTGAGTTTAGACTCAAGTAAAGTCAAGCAAGTGTCAGTGACACGGGGATCAGATGGGTGGTCACTGGGGTGTGTCCTTGAGCAAGACACGACAACCCTGGCTCAAAATACAGGGCGCCGCACAGTGGCGACCGGCAATGGCATGTTTGTAAATTGTTCTGTACGGGTGTATTTATGTATGTATTTTTGCATATATTTATGTATGTATTTGTGTATTTGTGCATGTATTTAAGTAAGTACGTATTCATAATTATGTATCTATGTATGTATGTATGTGTGTATGTTTGCCATTGTAAACCAAATTACCCTTCTGGTACCAATAAAAGTATAACTTATTTATTATTATTATTAATTCCAGCCTCTTCTTTTTGTCCTTTCTATCGTTTATTATAGAAGATTTCATCATCCATTGAAAATTATAATGAAGTTATTGGTGTTTTCATAGTGTATCTCTCAAAGAAACACATCTCAATTGGTTTTCCGAATTCTTATGACAAAATTTCTGTGAAAATGACCCGTTGTAATTTTTTTGCATCTGTTTTATTTTTTATAAAATGTTATTCAAAAAAGCGAACTGAGGTGACAAGGGATTGGTACCCATGGAAAAGGCACGTAGAGATTGCACAAGAGGAGAAAAATCGAGGTCTGACGCTTCTTTAGACGCAATTGTCAGTTTATCAGTCTTCTGTTTTAGATGCTAAACTTGCAAAATTGTTTAATTGTTCGATTATGTACCTGTTCTCCCCTCCACAGCCCCACCCCCTTTCTACAAACACACACACACACACACACACACACACACACACACACACACACACACACATACACACACACACACACACATTACTCCAGATCACCTCAATTTACAAAAAGAATGCTCCACACGGCCCTCCTCCAGCCTCTTCCTCCACCACTCTCCACGTTTGATGACTCACATGAAACCCTCCCAGCTCCCAGAATTCCCGCTCTCCTCCCCGCCCTCACCGATTCACAACCGAGCGCCCTGTGTCTTTATTGGATTAGCGCATCCGTGTCAGGATTACCTGTGGGCGGGAGGTCGGACTATATGACGTCACAGTGGTCATCATTAAGATCAAAGGCTTAGGTTGTGACATAGATGTGTCCGCTATCAGGGCTCGCTGTGCCTCTGGCGTCAGGGAGAAGGCGGCTCACCCAGACTGTGATATCATCTCCACTAGCGCTTGATGACCCCTCTCCACCCCGGTGTGAACAGAAATAACTACCAGACCACACAAAAGATCGATTGATTCGCCATTCTCAAGTGGTTTGGGTTGTACTTAAGGACCTGAAGACGCTTGCTTTCTTTTAATATCACCAACCCACCTACTATTTGTTACTCCCTTTATAGATCGGCAAAATGTCTGCACTAGTCAAGTGTTTTCTACAAAATAAAATCACGTAGTAAGGTGAAAGCCCAGATGCTTCCGAATAACAAAAGAAAAAGCAATAACAACAACAACAATAATAACAATAACAATGACAACAACAACAGTAACAATAATAGCAACAACAACAAGATCAACAACAACGACGACAACAACAACGGCAAAAATAACAACAACAGCAACAACAACAACAACAGCAACAACGACGACAACTACGACAACAACGACGATGACAACAACAGCAAAAACAACAACAGCAACAACAGCAACATTGACGACGACAACTACGACAACAACAACATCAAAGAAGAAGAAGTAGAGAGTGACTCTTAGTTACAAGTCCATTTGCACGAACAGTTTCCATGTGTCTATGGTCCCAGATGACAAATCCAAAAAAAAAAAAAAAAAAAAGAAGAAATAGAGCGACTCTGTCACTATTTGTTGTACTAAAACACATTCTTTTCCTCTTTTATACACATGTATTATATTTCAACTAATGCCTCAATGGAAATATGGGTCGCGCTCTTGGTGACAGATAAAACGTATCTATGTTTTATTCTTTACTTTGCGAAATAAATTAAAACGATCGTCACAGTTTTATAAGAATTGGTTGTTCTGACTTATTGAGTTCTTATCTATTTTACCGATGATTGTAGTAGAGGGTGAATAGGAACGATGGTCTGTTTAAGGGATGGGTGTAAAGACAATCAAAACACACGTAGATCACAGTCGAGATTGTCTATTTTAGCCGCTCATTATCGAGCAGAAGAGGCCGGGTTTTTTTCTTAGACAGTTGGGCGTGTCATTATTGTTTTTAAACGCAAGACGGACTTGGGAAGTAGACGTTTGTACGTGTGATTGGCTTATACAGATGGCTGTTGGTGCATGGTCGACTTTAGATATATTGGCTAATGAACAGACAGTCTGGCGTATAAGAAAGCCGAATTTGGTTACAAGAGAAGAATCAGACTAAAAAGCTTGCTGCTACTAAAGAAAAAGCTTTTAACATTGGCCTGTCCGATCCAGCACAAGGAGGCGATTGGTCTGACACAATCCCTCTAGTAATCTCCCCTTGGCCGGTCTTAGAGACAGGATGGCTGCAGCAGTACGGTCGGTCTGAGCTGCTACAATCCATTTCCAGAGCTCTGCAAAACGCACCGCCCATACTCTTTTTATGCAAATCTATGCAAATCGGGCTCTAGATTGGCCCAGCTGAGCAGGTTTAGCCTGCGTTAGGTCGAGGGAAGCTGCCTGAAGGCGAGAAACTTGCTGCTCAAGGGAGATGATCCGAGGGCTCGAGAGCAGAAAGGGGACCTGGTTAGGGAGAAAGAAAGGATGGGGAGAAATGAAATGTCATGAGAGAAAGAGGGAGAGAGAGATAGTTAGAGAGAGAGAGAGAGAGAGAGAGAGAGAGAGAGAGACAGACAGACAGACAGACAGACAGACAGACAGACAGACAGACAGACAGACCGACAGACAGACAGACAGACAGACAGACAGACACACAGACAGACACTCAAAGACTCACTCAAAGAGAGAGAGAGAGAGAGAGAGAGAGAGAGAGAGAGAGAGAGAGAGAGAGAGACAGACAGAGAGAGAGAGAGAGAGAGAGAGAGAGAGAGAGAGAGAGAGAGAGAGAGAGAGATAGAGAGAGATGGAGGATGAGGAAGAGGAGGAGTAGGGGTGGAAACTGAATGAGCCATTAAAATGTGTGGTTAATGAATGACACATGGGTTGAAGGGAGATGGGTGGAAAGATATCCGGATAAGAAACCTTGGCAAAAGAACGGGAACAATTGCCAAGATTGTATGAACAAAATTGATAACAGAAAAAGATACAGACATTGCCTTTGTTTCGAAGGAAATTTCATAAAAACCCAGAAGTGACAAAAGTGAGAAGCCCGTGAATTATGGCTGGAGATGGGATTATTTGCCATTTTTTGAGTTGATGTAAGTACATGTAGTTTGAAAATGTTTTCTGCTTACGAATAAACAGCTGTCCACAAAAGACAAGGCATGGATGTTCAAACGCTATTTTCTTTAAACTTTAAAGGGCACATGACTTAGTAGTATGACAAAGACAAAAAGTTTCGAAATGCCCATACTTCAAGGATCTTGAAAAGTTCAAGGAAAGTAGTATACCCCAAACACAAGGTCGAAAGCCCACGATATCATAGGGCATTTAAAAATGTTTTATGAAACCAACGTTCAGAATCATCATTCCAGCTTGAGGTGTACCGCAGAATTCGCGTGGTACGTGTTTAACACCCCTTCTTTCAAAAACAAGGTTATTAATTAAGAAGCTGGGTCCTTGGGTTTAATGTCCAGACACACAAAGGACCCTGCCAAGTAGATTGGAAGACTCGAAAACGTCCTAAAATAATATAAGCTGCAGTACATTCCACTGAGGAATCGAACCAGGGTCACTCAAACCACAGTCCAGCATGATGCCAACTGAGTTTACGGTGCCCCTGAAGATAAGAAAAGAAAGCGCAAATCAGGGGTAAGTTGTAAAGCGGTGAGTTAAAATTTGTTTTTAAATGGGACGCTTGTATTGAGGTATATAGATCCCGAGCTAAATTGGCGGTGGTCGTAAAGCGAATTGGCTGACAAAGAACGGACTAATACACAATTCATGTCGCCCAATTTAATGCTCATGATTTGCACCATCGAACACTCCAGTGTTCTCCCCCCCCCCCCCGTTCCTTTCAACACACACACACACACACACACACACACACACACACACACACACACACACACATACACACACACACACACACACACACACACACACACACTCACACCTTGTTTTTTGTCCTTCCCCACCTCCCTCCTTTTTATCTCTGTTGTTGTGCCACCCTCCCCTTTTCCGCCGTATCCACTGTGCCCACCTCACCACACCTTTTCCTCAATCCCAATTCTCTCCTCCTACCCTTCCTCGCCCCCCCCTCCCCTTCCACATACACACATACAAATTTGTTTACGTGTTTGGCCCCTCCATTATGGCGTCAGCCGTCGACTCCGTTCAAATCGTTCCACAAATTTGAGGGCTTTTAAAGATTACCCATAAACTGACCTTGCTAATTCCTCTGAGCCCTGGGCTGGGCAAAAGCGCCAGCAGAGCGCCCCACGGTACGAAGAGATAACCATCTGGAAACAGCTCAGAGATTCCGTTGATAACCGAAGCGCGTCAGCTACTGCTTTTAACACAAGCTTCGATTAGGAATCACTCTGAGTGCTGGCAGACAACGCTAACGACAAACACTTACGTCCCCCGTCTCGCCACTGGCAATACGACTGAGACGGTCGCCTGGGGTTTCATTGAAAATTAATGCTGGGGGAAGCTTTAGGGAATTGCTGTGAATGTAAGAAGAACAAATTAAACATTCCCATCTTCTGCATTCCTTTGAAAGTACAAGTTAATTTCACTTCTCATTTTTTTAATGCTGATGAGTTAACTTGAAGTGTGTCTGCACTGCCTCTACCCTTTCCCATAGTTTTTACTCCTTCTTTAGTTTTGTCTTTGAAAGCTGCGATTCATTGCTTTTCCCATTCCTTTTGACCATTTCATATTACTTCCGTTTTTGTGAGGGAGTGGTGGCAGAAAGTGGAGACGAAAGCAGACGACAGAAGATGGTTAGTGAGCAGGAAAGGAGGTGAAAGGAGAAAAGTTTAGAGAAGAAAATTTTCCTTCGCTATCTGGATTCGAACCCGGGACCTATTGAATGAGTGGTGGACACCGTGACCCCTCGATCACGATACCCCCCCCCTCCCTATGGTGACTTTGCAAAGTTGTCAAGATATAAAGGCTCTCACGGAATACGAAGGAGCCCTTGTTGTGTACGTTCATAATTATTCACAATGGCCAGCAATTTTTTTTCTCTTTTTGCTTACCCTCGAGCCACAGAACTCGGAGCCAAACAAAGATCGCCAGCATCTTAGTTTTTTGCTAAATGTAGATCTTTTTACGCCCCCGTCGACACTTTTAGATCATCTAGGAAGCAGATTTTGATCCTGTCTATCAGTGTTCACCCCTGGCCAAGGGGAATACAGCATCCCTGCAGCAAGACCGAGATACTCGATAAAAAGTATACCCACACATGAATCGAACGTGGACCTCTTGTGTGTGACATTAACATTGGCACGGTCGGTTTGGTTCAGTTCAGGTAGGTAGGCGAGGCTTGCCGGATTGAGGGCAAAAAGCGACCATCGAGGCACAAACCGAACGAAGCCGACGGTGACGCGTTTGTCTTCAAAGCCGCGAGTCGAGCGATCAGTTTGTGTTAGAGAACCGATCCATCAATGGGCACTGGGCGTTACCAGCTACGTATCCAAAAGATTTAACTATTAATCTCAATAGCGAGGCACTTCATCATCCCTTCAGGGTTCACAGAAAACAACTTTCTGATTCTGAACTTCATTCTACCAGCGCGTGTGACATGACCAGTGAGTGGTGAGGTTCGGTCTCCAGACTCTCTCAACCCTGAAGATAGCCAGCCAGTGAATCAGAGAATCAGAGGGAGGTGGGGTAGCGAACAACTCTTTGTCGCCCTTTTTATTGTCATCATCGACCTTTTTCATCGTTTAATTCTGCAGCAGACGACGCGGCTCTGTTGGCGGGAAATGACGGGATCTGGTTCCGGTCACAGATGAGCAGCGATAAGGGCTGGAACTCCGCGCTCAATTGTTTCATCAAAGCCGGTGGCCGCCTTTGAAGTGGTCGTCTTTCGTCCGCGGGCTTAGAACGGCTGTCGTGTCAAGTCTACTCCAGGCGCCCAGCACAGATCATTTAGCTTCATATCAAGTTAAGGTACACGTCTTTTCTTTCACGTGCCGGGAGTATAAGTTTTTAATGCTTTGAAAAAAGCACTCCGGCTCTGAATCGGGCCTTGTTGTGGAAAATTAGAGAGTCTTAACTCCAGATGGGATCTGCTTTGTCTAAAGAGATTGACCAAAGCCGTTAGTCGGCCCTCGATGTGGCCACACAAAGGCCGTATAAAAACAGTCTATGCAGTAACAACATAACTCCCACTGCAGCCCGACAGCTTCGGCTCGCTCTCTACAGCGAAATGACTTCGCCAGCTCTTGAAGTGGTCCGCGGTAAGGGCAAAGTGCAAGACGAAGAGGTCTTTAGTACTTGTTGTAAGAGTTTTACAGTACGCAACACAAATATGTCAAATAAGTGCCGAGGATTGCTGGAGACTAAATACAAAGAAGAAAAAAAAAAGGAATGAAGGATAAAGACAATATTTTTTTTTATTGGAAAGAAAGAGCAAATAATACCAGAGCACCCGCTAACCACCTTCAGACGTTGCGAGAAACAGCGAAACTAGTTGAAAAGGATCAACGTAACAAGATCAAATGTGTTGAGTTTGGAGAAAGCTTCACAATGGCGCGGATTTTCCGGAATCCAACGTGATTTGTTCTCTCCTTTTCTTTTATTTAACGAGCTGTTTACATGCACTCTTAAATTCTTTATATCTTTTTTTTCTGTCCTCTTGGGTTTTTTCCTTGTTTTATGGGTTGGA
>NW_004797674.1:387476-388933 GCF_000002075.1 Aplysia californica
GTATTTGCTTATTCATTTATATATTTATTTATTTATTTATTTGTTTATGTATTTATTTATTTATTTATTTAAAACCAAATTTGTTTTTCTATTGACTCGTGTGATACTTTTGGCTAAATATGTACTGTCTAACAAATTACTTTTTTTCCAAAACGAGTTCTCTCCCTTTTTTGGGTTGCGCATTCCAAAAAATACGTTCATAAGGGATGCCAGTGCAGATAGGTTAAAAATGGGGGGTGGGGTGGGGGGGAACAAAACAAACTTAATTATGAGAAGTTAAAGATTGAACCCATTCAGCCACTTTGGGATCCAGGACATAGCACGGGTGACCCACATATGATAAGACATTTTGTAAAGGTGGTTCACTTTACATTTCTTAAGCACTTTCCGTGTTTCTTTCTTGTTCTGTTTTCAATAATAATAGTATAGATTTCACGTCTCTCTGTGGCATTGATTTGTCTGAAACCAAGGGAATTCCAGAACAAATGTTGCTGCTGTTGCTGCTGTTGTTTTTGTTGCTGTTGTTGTTGTTGTTTTAAAATTTGATTGTTACGTTTTCAGTCCTCAACTCCCCCCCCCCTTACACACACACACAAAACTTGTTTAAATTCCCATTTCAGTTACTCGATCTTTTATTGCCATTTTCTTTTCCGTTTCCTTGTATTTTTTTCTCTGTGTGTGTGTGTGTTGTGTTTGTGTCTGTGTATATTTGTTTTTGAGTTTGTGTTTGAATTTGTGTTTGTGTTTGTGTTTGTTTTTGTGTCTATTTGTGTTTGTTTTTATGTTGGTGTTTGCTCCATTTCTAAAACTTGATTTATGAAGACATAAATTGGGAACGTGGTGTGGTATGTCCACTATCTCTCAGCGAGATGCTTCTATTTTTCTTTGTCTTAATTTTTTATGGCACTTTCAAAGGTGTGTGTGTGGTGAGGTGGTGGGTGGGTGGGGTTTTTTTTGGGAGGGGGGAGGCAAGAAAGATTTGGTAGCTTCCTGGGTTCACTACATACAAAATAAAAGGAAGCCAAGCGCTGCGTAAGCTCGGAGTGTTCAGAGGGCCGCCATCTTGCCAGCTTCATGACGGATGTACCGTAACGTCAGCGCGGGGAATCTCTTGATTCCGGTCACGTGCCAGTTCCCGCCCATTCACTTCCGTACTAGCAGCACTTCCGGTGGAGGGCGCCCCGGGATGTGACACGAGGCAAAAAACTCCGGTGACTATTTTATTGTTGGTCTCACCTATCTCTCGCGGTGTCCAATTAGACAGGGCGATAACAAACGGCGGCTTTTCCATTCTGTCGAAATGTAATGAAGACAAAGGCCTCTGTCACGCGTGAGTGCTTTCGGGATGATTCCAGAGCCCACACTTTGTGACGACTTGTTCTACGTTTCGAATCTTATTTTTAATTCTTCTTCTTCTTCTTCTTCTTCTTCTTCTTCTTCTTCTTCTTCTTCTTCTT
>NW_004797674.1:389945-391504 GCF_000002075.1 Aplysia californica
TTATTATGATTATTATTAATTTCGATAGTTCGATAGGTGAATGTGCGTATACGTTTTAGTATCTGTATGTATGTGTGCCCATCGGTGATCATTAAACCACCAACGTCCACCTCCGATCAAAAGGGAAAATTGGTATAAAGAAATATGTAAAGTGCCTTTCACAAAGACAAAACGTCTGACCAAGCTGAGTTTCGAAGTCCCGCAAACTCACGATTACGAGACCGATAGTCTAACTGCTATACAGACCACTGACGCCGCCATAAAAGAGTTTCTCCTGTTCCATTCATTTATGTACCGAAAACTCTGACATTGCGTGAGTGTGTTTTCAGTAGAGTACAATATTGTCAAACACAGCCTTAACTCAAAAGTGTTTTCAGTGTGGTTTTTGTTGGAGTTTGAAAAAGCTCGAAACAAAGTACTGAACACTATCTCAGATATCGGTCGGTTGTAAAAAATTAATTTCCAAAAATTAAATGTGGAATTACTTTCCCAACTGACACCCAACTGCAATTTGAAAAGTAGGCGACCACAAGTGCCCTTTAATTTGCTACAGCACTGTAGAGCTCGACGATCTGCAGCAGACTGCACAGTTTGTGCGCACCACCGGATTGACTGTCTGGCTGTCAGCGAGGAAGATGAAGAAGGAGAAGTGCCATTTACACAATGCGATCAGCATAAATAATAGACAATATTATTGATTTATTCAACAGCGTTTCAAGTGATTCAGAACAGTTGAATTTTATGACAAGTAATAATATTATTCAGACTAACACAGAGGACACCTGACCCCCAAAACAAACAAACAAACAAACAAACAAACACACAAACAAACGAACAAAGAAACTAAAAAACAAACAAATAAAAACAGTTTCTTGTACAGCTGCCTTGATCAAGTTATTATGAGTACAGGAGAGACAAGAAACAGGAGCGGCTCACCCATTGAGCACGGTCGTACACTGCCGCCCAAAACTTTTAATGCGCACAACGCCCATAAAGAAAATAAGCTTGAATAACCACTATCTAATCAATTTTTGAAAAATGCTCTATGAGCCGACCCAAACAACGATGAACTTAAGAGTGAGTTTCATAGTACATAAATATTAATAAGGCGGCACAATCTCAAAGTGCACAAGCCGAACAAAGCCCATAGATCTAGAGGCAGTCTAAAAATAACACGGTCTCAGACCAGTTCACGATACATTACACAGTTCAATGCCCGTATTATGATAGCTTCGGAGCAATCCACCGGAGTGCTCACAGTGATGTGTGATTGGTCCATTGTCTTGCCATTTATATCTCTAGCCTCACCTCTCTAACCCTGAACTTGAGCGAGGTCAACATGACTTTTAGGTTACTGATTTAAAAAAGCCCTACTTGGAATGGTGTAGTGGTGAAAGTTTTATTACTTGAGTGTGTAATTCCAATTCAGGATTGATGAATTTATTTTTTTTGCGTGCAAATGAACTCAATTCTCTAAACTAAAGTGTCAAGAGGAGTGAAAGAATTATAAAGCCCAAAGGTACGTACAAAGATAGGTTTTACTGATCTTGTCCATTTGA
>NW_004797674.1:391604-394157 GCF_000002075.1 Aplysia californica
GGAAGATGAAGAAGGAGAAGTGCCATTTACACAATGCGATCAGCATAAATAATAGACAATATTATTGATTTATTCAACAGCGTTTCAAGTGATTCAGAACAGTTGAATTTTATGACAAGTAATAATATTATTCAGACTAACACAGAGGACACCTGACCCCCAAAACAAACAAACAAACAAACAAACAAACACACAAACAAACGAACAAAGAAACTAAAAAACAAACAAATAAAAACAGTTTCTTGTACAGCTGCCTTGATCAAGTTATTATGAGTACAGGAGAGACAAGAAACAGGAGCGGCTCACCCATTGAGCACGGTCGTACACTGCCGCCCAAAACTTTTAATGCGCACAACGCCCATAAAGAAAAAAAAAAAAAGCTTGAATAACCACTATCTAATCAATTTTTGAAAAATGCTCTATGAGCCAACCCAAACAACGATGAGCTTAAGAATGAGTTTCATAGTACATAAATATTAATAAGGCGGCACAATCTCAAAGTGCACAAGCCGAACAAAGCCCATAGATCTAGAGGCAGTCTAAAAATAACACGGTCTCAGACCAGTTCACGATACATTACACAGTTCAATGCCCGTATTATGATAGCTTCGGAGCAATCCACTGGAGTGCTCACAGTGATGTGTGATTGGTCCATTGTCTTGCCATTTATATCTCTAGCCTCACCTCTCTAACCCTGAACTTGAGCGAGGTCAACATGACTTTTAGGTTACTGATTTTAAAAAGCCCTACTTGGAATGGTGTAGTGGTGAAAGTTTTATTACTTGAGTGTGTAATTCCAATTCAGGATTGATGAATTTATTTTTTTTGCGTGCAAATGAACTCAATTCTCTAAACTAAAGTGTCAAGAGGAGTGAAAGAATTATAAAGCCCAAAGGTACGTACAAAGATAGGTTTTACTGATCTTGTCCATTTGAAACAAAGCATTAAAGACACGAGTCATCAATTGAGCGCACACCAACAATGTCGTTAAGTATCGCACTTTCACATTAATAGAAATATCAGCAGCGCAGCTAGACGTTGGTCATCGCATTGCAACATTCCACTATAATGAACAGGTGACAACGAACAAGCACGTATTGTGCAAGGTTATCAAGTGCATTTTGTTCCATGGAACTCACGAACTCACCCTTCGTGGTCATGAAAAAGGCGATTTGTCGGGGAACAAAGGTATTTTTCTTGATTTACGGCACAGAGACGTTAACACTGACCGAATACTGTTTGATCATCTGCAGAGCGCTACTTTTGCAAAATACGTGTCCAAAATAATACAAAACGAACTGCTGGACGGTATTTTCAAAATATAATATACCACTAAGAACTGAATAAAGACATGCGCTCTGCCAACTTTTTTCTGTAGAGGCTGACGAAGCAACTCACGCTGGTCAATTGTCACAGTTTGTGATGATTCTGAGGTATATTAAGGACGGAAAACAGGTAGAGCGGTTTCTGAAATCTTTATGAAGCCAAAGGTAGAGCTTCATCAGGGCTCGTTTCAAACGTAAACGAAGCTAAGAACAATTCCACGTCGATGAAAAGCTGATATCCCAAACCTACGATGGGGCAGCTGTAATGAGCGGGAGAGTCCCTGGTGTGCAGATTCAGATGCGCCAATGTTTTTCCCTTATGCTGTCTTTATTCATTGCTATGTACACCAGCTGAATCTTCTTTTAAAGCACGCTTGTTCAGGGCATATCGGACAGCAGGATATTTTTCGCTAACACTGCAGGCTTTTCGAAATTGTTTACCCACTCTACAAAAGGCATCGGCATTTAGAGAAGGTGCGTTAGTCACCGAAATATTCCATGGCCGTCAGAAACAGGGTGGAATATTCAATCTCGCCTTATTAGCACAGTCTTCATTTGGAAAGGAGAGATAAAGCCCTGTCTTGAAGAAATTCAGTCTGAGCAATGGGACGATAATACCACCCACGAAGCGTGTGGTCTCTTGACTGTATTAAAGAGCGATACATTTCTCTTCTTTTTGCACTTTTAAAAACAAATTGTTCACGCATGTTGACATTGTATATGAGATCCTCCAACACAGAAGTACAAGGCCCATAGCAGCCCAACAAGCTCTAGAAATGTTTAAAGCAGCCGTTGAGGAAATTAAAAAACAGTATAAGTGTTCCATCAAGAAGTAAAACCCTTGAGGAGACGCAGAAATAAAAACACCAACGAAATTGCTGCAAAGGGGGCATGAGGCTTAATAGTTGAGATCTAATCGTTGACCGTTTCTTGAAGCAAAATAAAATCAATACACTATCAATCGTCGACCCCTCCAAATTCCAAGACTATCAAAACTCATTTCTTACTGATCTTTTGGATTGTACAATAGAAAGTTACTCTGTTTGCATAACATCGTGTCACAAACAGAATTAGAAATATTATATTGCAATGAAACTTTTAAGCTTGCTCAGTGTCGTACAATCCAAGGTTTTTATACAACTCTAAAGGACTACAAACTCGACACAACATTTAGAGAAGATGCAAAATCCTAGAAATCGCAATGACGTTTATGTCGATCCACAAGGTC
>NW_004797674.1:395738-397157 GCF_000002075.1 Aplysia californica
CACACACACACACACACACACACACACAAACGTTTTCCCCCTCCCCCTCGACACATTGCGGGTCAATATCATTCCTACGACTTCTGTCCAAAGTGGGAGCCTCGCCCGCCGTACGCTCT
This sequence comes from Aplysia californica, assembly GCF_000002075.1. Lineage (NCBI taxonomy): Eukaryota > Metazoa > Mollusca > Gastropoda > Aplysiida > Aplysiidae > Aplysia > Aplysia californica. Next base: position 395,858 of record NW_004797674.1, read on the forward strand.
CAATTATCCCTCCCCTATCGGGCTTGCGTCCACAATTCCTCAGCGGCCCAATCTGAGAAGCGAAGGCAGGAGAGAGCTCAGATCAGCCATTAAGCCCACGCATTGATTCCTAGGACAAATTTCCCTTCTCGCCAAGTGTCCAGATCATTAGCGCTATTAACTCTCGCAAACCCTCGACCCGGAGAAAGTTAGCACGTAACTCGGAGACTTACCTCAACTGCTTTATTGTTGCTCGTTAGAGACATACTATAGAGCTGAGGAGGTGTAACGTCTTAGGGGCCGTTGACGAAGGCCACTTTGCGGCTCCAAACTCCTAACGAGAGGTGATGAAAGCTGGTTTCCAACCCTCTCAGTCAACCAATCCACATCGTATACGTTACCATGGCAACCTGCCTATGACACGTCTTGTGTTTCCATCCGATATGTTCTATTTACGATGGTCCTGCGTTCAGATGGAACTTTTCAGCTTTAAGGTAGTTATTTGGCAAGTGGGGGATATTGGTCTTCCTTGAGAGCTCAAAACAAACTAGGGTCGCCTTATGGTGTGAAAGTGATGATTGTAGAGATGAAGGTATCGGTGTTGTTTGCTTTCGTTTTCTCTCCTCGGATCTCAGCATTCAGACATCAGTATAACTTTTCTTATCGCAGTGTGGCAGCTAAATATTGATGGTCTTTGGAAGCATTTAAATTATCGCCTGTCGTTTTATATTGTTGTTGTGCTGTCGTTTTTTGTTGTTTGTTTTTTTTGGTTCGTTGTGCAACGTGCTTAATATTACGTCCTTGCAATCTGGGTCTGTTTTCGTTTTACAACGTGCTTGGTCGGTCTTTCCCCCGTTGCTACTAACTGATTTGACCTGTGGCTTTATACATGTACATTGCTTTCGAGAACACGCTGTTGCTATAGCTTACTGTATGCCATACCCTGCAGAATATGTAATATGTGTATAACATACCACTATCACAAGGCCTTTTAATTAAACAAAATTAATCTAGAAAAGTGCACTATTTTGGCGACATAAAGACATTCAACACACTTTATTTTTAAAAAAGAAACGCTAGGAGGGACGAGGGCAATAGGAAGGCAGAGACTATTATGGACTGACAACATAAAGTCATGGAAAGCACGACCGTTGTAACAATGTGCGAGAGAGATTTGGCAGCTCATTGCACTTCGACCGCAAGGATCCTCGAGGCAGGAATGACTTCTCCAGACAGCCAGCTTTATAACAATAATCAATTTTTTAAAATGTTCTTGGCATGTATGCCTGTCAATCACTATGTGTGTGTATGTGTGTGTGTG
>NW_004797674.1:398220-403569 GCF_000002075.1 Aplysia californica
TACACACACACACACACACACACACACACACACACACACACACACACACACACACACACACACACAAACACAAACGAAGATGCAGACTTACGATATAATATACTCCTTCCTTATTTACCCGAAGCGACACAAGGTACCCCCTTTGCCAGTTGGTAACTCCGCAGTTCAACGATTTTTCCAGTATAACTTTTAGTATTAATGTGCGATAACTACCATCATACCCTCGTGCCCGTATAGCTTTATCGTTAATTAATTTCACTTATAATCCAGCATTACTTCACCCCATTCACACCAACGTTTCGTTTGGACTTGGAGTTTAAAAATTATGAATAAATACACAAAGCATTTAGATCGAAAAGCCTGTTTTAAAGTTTTAACCAATAGTTTGGGTTTTTACTAGACAAAAGAAGAAGAAAATGGGACATTTTAAAAAGAAAGACACAGTTGTGACTAGATTGCTTGATGAACTTTGCCAACACAAATAAGTTCCTGGTTCGAATGAAACTGGGTCCTATTACATTTTCATGTCTGAAACTTTTTTCTTGAAGTAAGGCCGTCTGTAATTATTGTAGAGGGGAATACTTCGAGGCTGGAAAAAAGTTGATGTATAGAAAAATGGATCGGACCAGGAAGTCTCGAGTATAGAAAGTCCTTCACCTAATATAAACAAATACAACAAAAACTACAACAAAACAAAACAAGAACAAGAAAAAGCCACCAACAAACAAAAACAAGGAATAAAGAAGGCAAGATTAAAAACAAAACGATAGTCGAAAATCAAAAACAACATCAACAATAAATAACAAACACGGAAAAGAAACGAAAGAGACTTTTAAAAAAGAAAAGAAAAAAGAGATCGTTGGTTCCGACATGTACATCGGTAGTCTAAGAACATAAAACAATGCCAGTTTGCAACGAAATGTAGATGGTCTGTGTTTAGAGAGGGGCTTATTTTACAGAATACTTAAGGAGTGCAACTTAAATGAATCAAGATGCAACAGCGTGTACATATTCATGTTTCTATCTTTATGCATCGTCGCGATGTGTGCGCATGACATTGGTGTCGTTAGCTGTGTACTTCCGGCACCGGAAATGTCAGGGGAGATCAACCCTTGAGTCCTGTCTGAGTTAATTTCATTGAGCCCTCGTCTTCCGAGCGAGACACTTGGTGAGTAGGAGAGATTAACATCTTGTCCGAAACTGATAGGTGGTAAGGTTACCATCTGTTAATCATACAGGTTTACCGCTTATTCGCATGCTCTCTCTCTCTCTCTCTCTCTCTCTCTCTCTCTCTCTCTCTCTCTCTCTCTCTCTCTCTCTCTCTCTCTCTATCTATCTATCTATCTATCTATCTATCTATCTATCTATCTATCTATCTATCTATCTATCTATCTATCTATCTATCTATCTATCTATCTATCTATCTATGTGTGTGTGTATGTGTGCATGTGTGTGCGCTCGAGCATGGCTTTATGTGGTATGAATGTGTAGGTTTTAATGACTACTTAAGAAAGAAAGAGAGAGAGAGAGAGAGAGAGAGAGAGAGAGAGAGAGAGAGAGAGAGAGAGAGAGAGAGAGAGAGAGAGAGAGAGAGAGGGGGTGGTGGTGGCGGGGAGAGAGATAGAGAGAGGGATAAAGAGAGACAGAGACAGAGACAGAGACAGAGACAGAGACAGAGACAAAGACAAAGACAAAGACAGAGACAGAGACAGAGAGTGAGACAGAGACAGAAACAGAAACAGAAACAGAGACAGACAGAGAAACAGAGAGACAGAGAAGATACAGAAAGATACAGAGAGGTAGGGAGGAGAGAGAGAGAGGCCACATTTGGGTCACTGTTCAACCAGTCTCGAAAGACGCTTATAATTCAGTTTGCGAATCAGAGAAGAGGAGTTGGTGTAAGATAGAATTATTAATGTACTTTTACAACAACTCTACTTGCAGAGATAATAAAATTGCCTTTTTTCAGACAACAAAAATGTTGGTGGGGTCAGAATGTGAACATAAAAATATATTTCGCACTGAAAACATCCCGACCTTATACCTTGCAATAAAATGTGTTCTTTGACCTGGCCACCGAAGCATCATGGAATAATAACGAGCATTACCTAGTTGTGGTTCTGATCTTCTTTTATTATTTTATCTTGTTTCTCTTTTCTTTAGATATGAGTAGATAGGATAACTGTGATTACTGTACATTAGTACTAAAAATTCTCTCATCCACACTCATAATCTGGTCCGAGGTTTCTACTGTTTTTTAAAATAATTTTTATATTTAAATTTCTTTTATGGGGGGGGGGGGGTGATTGGATTTTTTAAAATGCCTAGAGCTGTGTGCACACGGGAGCAGGCGCTATAACAATTTTATTATTAGGCCTATTATTATCATTATTATCACTATTAGCATTATTATCATTATTGTTATTATCATTGTTGACATTATTGTTGTTGTTGTTATCATTATCATTATGATCACTATTATCATTATTTTCTTATTATCATTATTTTAAAAATTATTTTTGTAGTTGTTATTATCATTATTTTAAAAATTATTTTTGTAGTTGTTATCGCTATAGTTATCGTTATTATTATTATTATTATTATTATTATTATTATTATTATTATTATTATTATTATTATTTTGTTGTTGTTGTTGTTGTTGCTGTTGCTGCTGCTGCTGCTGTTGTTGTTGTTGGGAGGGGGCAAGATCTATACGACCTACTCGGCACTATAATAGTCTGTTCATAAGGTATCTTTAGTCTTGTTAGAATAAAGAATGCGGAATAGAAGGAAAGCAGAGAAGCATTTTTATCACACCCCTATGGACACAATTTAGATCATCCAGGAGGCGGGCTGCGAGCCTGCCTATCAGGGTCAACCCGGGGTGAGACAGAGAGAGATACAACATTCCAGCAGAAGGACCGACGACATGCTCGATAAATACAATTCTCCCTACCGCAGAATCGAACCCGGGTACCCTTCATGAGACGGCGAAGCACCTAATGCATAATCTGTAGCTACCCCACAGACGCCAGTGGAAAGCAGAGACGACACACGACAATATCGCATCAGCACATCAAAGACAATCAAAGACAATCAAAGACAATCATTATTCCTCCAGTTATCGGGTTAGAGATGCTGGAGGGGTGCAGTGGGAATATTAAATGAATACACAATGGGCAAACGGGCTTGAAATTTGATACTTCCAAGCTAACCAATAAAACCGAAGACCACCCCCCCCCCCTCACAAAAACACCCTTCACCTCTACAAATTATAAATTGATAAAGGACAAGAAAACCAATTTTAGCAGAAATTGTATCTGATCATCATTGAACGTAAACACATTAATTCAAGGTGCTGTTCGTTGTCAAACAATTCAAAAATAAAAAGACAAACAAGTGAAAAAAAAGAAAAAAAGGGAAATAAAGAGGATTTTTAGGAAGTGTCTTTCGCGTATGTAAATTCAGTAATATAAAACAATTTTTTTTAAACCCAAAAAGTAATAAAAGATTACAGGCTGCTGCAATAAGATAAACTATGATGAATTACTACAGAAAGGAGGAGAGAAGAAACAGTAGATCAATAAATCATCAATCTACCAATCAATCAATCAATCAATCAATCAATCAATCAATCAATCAATCAATCAATCAATCAATCAATCAATCAATCAATCAATCAATCAATCAATCAATCAATCAATCAATCAATCAATCAATCAATCAATCAATCAATCAATCAATCAATCAATCAATCAATCAATCAATCGATCGATCAATCAAAGGAAATGGGGGGGGGGCTTGGGGTGACAGAAAAAAGGGAAAAGACAGAGAGATAGGCAGATTGACAGAAAGAAAGAAAGAAAGGCATCCCAAATACGGTGTAGTAGCGAACACAATAAACCCAAAACATAAAAAAACAAAGGGAAAAAACACAACCCAGCAACACCATACATTTGACGAGGACACGATCAAATAAATAAATAAATAAATAAATAAATAAATAAATAAATAAATAAATAAATAAATAAATAAATAAATAAATAAATGTAAAAAAAATATAAATAAATGGGCTATTGGTAAAAGTAAAGTAAATAAATAAATAAGTGAAAGAAAGGCTTAGTTGACTAACTCGTTGGAAATTTAATACAGTCAGGGTTTTTTTGTTTTTCTATTGGTTTTTTTTTGTTTTGTTTTTTGTTTTGTTTTTTTGTTTTTGTTTTTGTTTTTGTTTTTTTGTTGTTGTTGTTGTTTTGTTTTGGTTTTTTGGTGGTTTTTTTTTTTTGGGGGGGGGGTTGCTTCGAATCCGTCAAGGAAGTACCTAACGAGTTTAGTGGGTGTCCAGCAAGGGATTTCATTTATTAGAATTTATTTAATGATAAATCCTCGATTGAATAATTTAGTAAAAGAGCGATTGTTTATCTACCAATTTTGTTTAGCTAGTTAGATGAATATCGAACAACTAGGCAGTCAGTTCGTAATACTATAGCCTATTAAGTGTAAACCCTACATCTTACAGCAATTAATTTTATCTCGCGTATTTTCCTTCTTTCTATCAACTCGTAGACTTTTTCGTCTCTTAGCTAAACGTTATGTTCTTCTCTTTAAGAATACTGTTTTCAACTTCACGGACTAGGAAAATGAGTCAGTGTATTACCTGAGCTTGCCTTGATCCAATACAAATGTATTTTGGGGAAAATATGACGATGAAGAATATCAGGAACATCATGACTGGTGTCTTTGGTGTAGCTGTTAGAAGCTTCGCTCTAGCACAAAGGAGACCCGGGTTCAATTCCTGAGTGGGGGGAATTTTTAAAAAGTACATCTGTCTTAATCGAGTTTTTTAAATTGAGTATTGTATCCCTCTCAGCCCCGGTTAGCCGTAAAACCCTGTACTAAACAAAAAATCAGCCCCGTTAGCGCCCTGACAAGCTGCATCGGAAGCTCGCCTCCTAGATTATGATCTAAATTGTGTCAATTAGGGCTTAAAAACATAATATGCATTAAAAATTCTATAGAACATTGAGTACCGGCAAAAGCTTTCAAATACATTTGAAATACCCGCCTCACTCCCAGTGCTCATACCTACCTGTCCTGTGTACCCGCCCCGGTCGTCCATTCTGGTCCTCAACTCCTGTGGCTATCACCCAGCCTCCCTTCTGTGGTTCAAGACACTCTTTTCTACACGACACATTTCTCCGTCTCTCTGAACTGTCATATCGCTATTCAATGAAGAAAGAAAAGACATTTTTGATCGATGCTATTCTTTAGTCAAATAGAGAGGCTTGGGGAAGAAATTGAGAGTATGAGAGCTAGACACTCCAAGAGGGAGAGAAAAGTTGAGGGTGG
>NW_004797674.1:406274-407619 GCF_000002075.1 Aplysia californica
CCCTGACGGGATTCGAACCCACGACCTTACGGTTGCGAGTCCGAGAGCCTAACCACTAGGCCACCAACGCCACAATATCTACACTACTCTTTAGTCCCTGGTGTGTGTCTTGGTTTGGGCTGTGGAGTAGCGTTGTTCAACGTTTGTTTGTTTGTTTTCTTGTGGTTCTTTTGTTGGTGGGTTTTTTTCGTGGGTCCTTTTTTTAACGTCTCATGTGATAATCCTTCGACTGAGGGGGGAAATCATATTCCTTTTCTTCTTCGTTTTCTGTTAACCTATCTTTTAAAAAGAAAAGTTCTTTTGGTCTTTTTGCTTGTCAGCTTAAATCAGGCGATACATAATTATAATTATGACATGACATCAAATTCATAATACAGGCCGATATGGCAAGCTCTAAAGAATTTTCATTATGATATTTATTACCTCTGCAGAAAACAACTTATGTCTAAAGAATACTTCTACAAAATTAACAAATTATTGAGTTCAAAATGCAGATTTCAAAGCTTTCAATTTTTCTTGCCAGCCAGTACTCGCCCCAAAACCATAAAGTATAATTTATCTAATTATCTATTGATACAGAAATATATTAATATTTTTTCTCTCTGAATTGTTTGGGGTTTTTTTTAAAGATACTATGATCTGTAAAAGGTATTCATTGTTGATCATTCTTTATCAATTTCCTAGTGTATAAATCACGAATTCATTTTTTTCTGGTTATTCAAGGTCTACTCATAATTTTCATAATTAAAAACTATTTGTTTGTTCCATTATTGTTAAACAATTTAACTCCTTTATACCATCTGTTTATTCATTTCCTTGTCTTTTGTTATGCTTTAAAAAAGATTTATATCACATTTTCGTTAATTAACTAATAATTAATTAATAAATCATTCATTTTTTCTATTAATTAATTTATTTAGCTGTTTAAGTGACAATTTATTTGTTGTTGTTGTTTTGTTCTTTGTTTTTTTCAGTTATTGCATTCATTCATTATGCCGTGTATTTTTACCTATATTATTTAGATCTTTATTTAGGTATCTACTTAATTTTCATGTTTTTTAGAAAGACAGATTAGATAGATAGATAGATAGATAGATAGATAGATAGATAGATAGATAGATAGATAGATAGATAGATAGATAGATAGATAGATAACAAGTAACGGGTATCATTGGGTTGTTTAAAAAACAGGATATCTACTTACCAATTTAACTAGCTTGCAGTATAATGATATTCAGTTGAAATTGTTATTTCTAAAGTATATTTTAATAGTTACTTTTTATTCTTTCTTGTCTGCTTGCAATTGTATCATTCTTTAAGCATAAAGTTTACTTTATAAATCCTC
>NW_004797674.1:409930-412106 GCF_000002075.1 Aplysia californica
AGAAACTGTGTTTTGTGAGATGGCATTGAAAATGATAACAAAAACAAGCAGAATAGTAAGTGAACAAATCACCCCCTTGACACAACCCATTAAAAAATGTAAGAGCAAAATCAAAGCGAAATGCACAAAAACTACCCAAGAACAACAACAATAACTCCAACAAGAACATTAGTAACAATTACAACACGTTTTAAAACAAACATCGAGGAGGTTCTCAAATTTAAAGATGTTCACGTGACATTTCATTCAAATGACTCGCTAATTGTGCTCTTTCAACCCTTAAACTTAAAGAATTAAAAAATTTTTATTGAATAAATAAATGTAGACTACGTAAATAAAAGCAATCAAGAAATATTTTAAAATTTCTTTAAACAAAAATTTAAAAAGATATTAATAAAAAATCAAGAATTTAGAACATGAAACGAAATAGAAGGAAATAATTGGAATAGATAGATAATAATAATAAGCAGCACAAATACGTGACTATATCAAAGGGTATATAAATCGATCAATGAAGAAATGCAATTACAAAACAATGTATCAACTAACGAATTAGGTAACCAATCATACAAAAAAAACAAGCAATCAATCACGTATACATAAGCGTACACACGCAACAAGAACAATAATCATCATATTTTCACATTAGGTACCTGGTACTCCAATCGCAGACTAATAAAGATTTGCAGATCATACCGTCACGCATGTAAAATACATTCCTCATTTATGTAGACTTTGTAAGAGAAAAAACAAAACAAAACAAAGCAAAACGACAATAAAAACGTGCGAAAAGGTAAAAAGCAGAGAGCTATGTAACAAATCTATCCATCCTTGTAAATAGAAACAAGTTGACAGCGGATATGTGAATTAATGGAAGAACGAACAAATTGGCACTCGAAAAGCTTTCGATCTTTTTCATCCCTATGTAACAAAAGCCATTTCTGTCATTGTCAACTGAGTGGAAAAAGAAAGCATGTTATGCAGCCAACAACTGCACTCAACAAAGACAATACCAACAAGACAGCTGCTAGTTTTTTTCCTTCTTTTTTTCGTCTATAAATATCAGCAACAACAGCAGCACCTGCAATAACAAGAACAGCAGCAATAGGTGCAGCCGCAGCAACAATGCAAACAAAAACAAAACAAAAGGAACAACGATCGTCCCCTGTGAGCCTGGAAAAAGCAAACAGAAAAATAACACTTTCGTAAGAGGTGTTGAAAAGTTGTAAATATCATATATCAGACTATGAGTGAATAAATTATAATTTAATTTCTTGTTTTTTCTCCATTTAACTATTACAAAAGTTTCAAGAAAGCAAAGTATCCATTACTTAAATCGTATTTTTACGAAGGAACAAATAATAAATTATAATTCCTATTTTCGAATTGGGCACGTGTTTTAGGATATTGATGCAGTCTCTGCTAAACACTCCCAAAATTATTTTTAAAAAACCCAACCCAACCCAGCAAGAACAAGACGAAACGAAAAAGAAACTCAGGAAGTCGATACAACACATAATTCGTTTCTATTACGACTACATTTCTACTTTCCATCCCCACTGCTTTCGTTTCCCAAAGTTCATAACCTTTACTCTCCCAAAAACTGCTCTCTGATGAGCACCAAAGAGTGACGACAAGCTAAAATGCTTCTAAAACATTTGATCAAGTGCTTCGCTCGAGCGTGACACCCGAATACAATACATAATACACATACATGTACTTGGAAAACAAAAACCGCAAAAGTCAGTATTCACATTATGCATGAATTTCAGCACGTGCTGATGGTAACACGACACAAGACGTGTCTTACTTTACCAAAACTTTGCAGGGCATGCCCGAAAATAAAATCTAAAAAAAGACAACAACAGAACGGTGATATAATATCAAAGAGCTTTAATTAGAACATTTATACATTTTTTCTTGTGTGTACATAGTCACGAGCAAAGCTTAAAAGCGGAGCTTTACAATTACCATTAGCAAAATAACGATTTTTTAAAAAAATGATACTTGAAAAAGCTTCAATATCTCACCTCTGTTTCGCTAAAATTTTTGCGTGGGCTTTTGTTTTTGTTCACTTTATACGTCTCTTTGCTTGTCCATCCAGCTTTGAGTCTGTGTCTTTCATCGCTCTGTAGAAGCCTGTCACTCCTTGCCAGCCGTTGCTCACCCCCCCCTC
>NW_004797674.1:412467-413737 GCF_000002075.1 Aplysia californica
GTCTCTCCCTCTATCCCCCCCACCCCATTTCTCTATATCTCTTTACCCTCTTCTCTTTTTCTGTGTTCAGTTTGACAGGCATCACCGTTGTCTGCTTCATTTCCTTTTCTAATAATCTCTTTCAGGACGCATTCCTCCACATCAACCCCTGAATGCAGTGACGTCACAATGACCAAGATCTGGATTTCTCGGTGACATCACAGCAGGAGACATGCGTTTCTGTAACTCTACAAGAAAACGTCTCTGAACACATAGTATTGCATTGCACAAACCATTATCAGCGCCTAATAACAACGTGAGAGTCATCTGTCATCATCTCAAATTGGTGTATAACTCTAAAATCTCAACCGTGCCTCACGTAACAGTCGGAAAGTGAGAAAAACAGAAACATCACCAACCCCCCCAAAAGATGCTCAGATCCCCGGAAAAAGACCTCCCGGCCCGAGTGCAACCCATGACGTACGACGAACGTCTACAAGAAGAACTCAAACTAAAGATGTCCACGGAACCGTCCACCCGCCACTCGCCCTTCCACCCACCCGCGAGAGTCCTCGACCATCTGAGCCTGGCGCCACACCTCCATCCACTGACCTACTTATACGGCGGCCTGGGTCACCTGTCCGCTGCCTGGACGGCGGAGCACCTCAAGTCGTGCCAGGCTGGCCTCTCAGGAGTCCTGGCCCCGGCCGCTACAGTGGCGGGCAGTGCGTTCAGCATTGACAGTATCTTGAACAGGCCGGGACCCGCGGCCTTCACCGCTCACAGGCCGGCCCCGTACTTCCCCTACCCAGGCCTACACGCCTCGCCGCATGACCTGTTAGGTAATTGTGTGCCTGGTTCTGTTTGTCTGTTTGTTTGTTTGTTTGTTTGTTTGTATGTTTGTTTGTTCGTTTGTTTGTTTGTTTGTTTGTTTGTTTGTTTGTTTGTTTGTTTGTTTGTTTGTCCGTCTGTCTGTCTGTCTGTCTGTCTGTCTGTCTGTCTGTCTGTCTGTCTGTCTGTCTGTAAATACACATGTATTTGTCATAACAACAACACTAACTTTTTATTTCATAATTCGTGTGATATTATGTTCCCTTCATTTTTCTTTTGGACTGGGTTTTTTAATTAAAAAGAAACTGATAACTGCTATGACTATGAGACATTGCTTCAACTGTCTATATGGAAATCGGACAGTCAACGTTTTAAGGGCTTTCCAATGACCACAAGGGGTGGGTTTTTTGCGTAGGTGACCCCCTCCCCCCTTCCTATTTCATACTCCTTCCTCTCAGTC
>NW_004797674.1:414694-416797 GCF_000002075.1 Aplysia californica
GTTCTTGTAGGGCAGTGGTGCAGTAAGCTGAAAGTACGGTACGGAATACTTTGTCCATACAACGAAAGGGGCAGCAAAGAAAGATGGAGTTTAGTTGAAAACAGATAACGCACGGATGTACCTCAACGCTGAAAATGACAGCAGCACTGAACTCTTAAAGATAGTGAGTTTAGATTGTTTTGTTTCAATTCATTTTTACTTCTCACGACCTACGCAAACCCTTCAAATGCCATCGTCAATATAAAGGCCCTACGCTAAGAGGACATAACATTTATTTACATATCATGGCCTTTAGAATAAAGAGAATTAGGACCTGTACTCATTATTATAAATGTTTGTGGCCCATATCAATAGCCTTTAGATCATGATTTAGGGAACTAGTGACATAGAAAGCGTTTGTGACTTTTCCGCCATGACGTCACTTTATAAACGAACTACAGCAATTATGATTTTGCTTGAAGTTTTCAACGGTACAGTTTTGTACAGAGTAGTCACCTTTTCGAAAAATGACCTTTCTATGAAGATGTCCAACTCCTGTTTAGAGGAGGAAAGAGTCCTTGGAACCAACTACGCAATAACGACAATGAGGGAGGTGCATGGGGTTTGGGGTTTGACAAACAGACACAATGAATGTTGAGCGTTGATCTACAGGTGATTTGTTAAATACATCTATAGAGAACCTGTTTTTTTGTACATCATGTTTAATTATATTCAGTGTCCCCACCATTGTACAGTTTGCAGACAATTTTAAAAAGCACAAAGATTTCTATTTCGATCCTACGTAGAGTCCAAAGTTATTATCTCCTTTTAGAAATACTCTTCTGTCAGGTGTGTTCTGTATTGGAAATAACTTTAGTTGGGTGTAATAGGGCGTTAACGTGACTGCAACCACCCACCCTTTAAAAAACCAAAGTAAAACAAAGCCAACAAACAACCCATTTATTCGCAGTACGCGTGAAGCGGTTTAACAAAACCTCACTTCGTAAAGCTTTATTCATCGCAGACAAAGTTTCATAACTTTAAGTAACCGAACCAGCAGACACTTTGTTCATGAAACGAAAAATTAATTTTTGAATTGATTTTACTTGTCGGCGGGATTGCATTTCCACTTGTTTATTCTATATATCTCGTGATCACCAGATTCGAACAAAACAAGTAACTTTCCATCAATCTGCTCAATAAATTTTGTTGTCATCCGATTTAGACAAAGCGTGTAACTTGTACTTGATTGTCGAAACTGCCATATCTAATCCCGCTAAGTAATACCACTGGCCAAGATAAACATTGGCAATTGGAACAGAAGCAAAGGTCAGCCACCCTAGAAGTCCGGCTTTGCACGGGCGTGTTAGCAAAATTACGACGCAACAACTGTCATAATACAAGCTTCATTCATTCGACTGACATCGTCATGTTTCCTGATTTTTGCACTAGGATAATTCGACAAACATCGAGATAAGAGTCTGCTCCGTTGCTCACTGTAAATTTAATGTAACACAAGCCCAACTGATGGTGCCGAGATAAATCATGTTGTTGTCTGCTGCGCTTGGCTGTGAGGGGGGAAAATCCAGAACAATTGAGAACAGAGTCGCAAAATGTTTCTCTTTTTGTAAAATAAAATGTTGGAGCGAAAATGCAATTGTCATATGGGTGTTGTTGCAAAAAGCCATTATTATGGAAATAGGAGTCCAGTGAAAAGACACAGCGTGAATGTAGATCGCGATGACAGGATTACGAATTATGATTTAGTAAATGACGGGACTGTGGAGTGAATGAATCTAGTTCAGACTATTTTATTGATAAAAGCCAGACAAATAACACTTTTCCCGTAACAAAAAAGACTGGGTTTTGTGAACAAACAGCGACAACGACGAGAAGATAATGGTCCCAGCGTTAAAACGACAATGCTGTAGCATTGAAGTTTCCTGTCGCTCATTAATTAACACATTTTACTAATGTGTACTGGTAACAAAAACAACTACAGCAGCAATAACAACAACAACAGCAGCAACAACAATAGCAACAACAACAGCATCAACTATAAAAACAACAGCAACAACAACAACAACAACATGATAACATTATGACTATATTAATGATAATAAT
>NW_004797674.1:417133-418942 GCF_000002075.1 Aplysia californica
AATTAATAGTATTAATGGTAATAACACTAATAACAAAAATAACATAATAAGAATAGCAATAATAAGAATAGCAATAATCATAATAACACATAATCATCATCATCATCATCATCATCATCATCATCATCATCATCATCATCATCATCATCATCATCATCATCATCATCATCATCATCATCATCATACCAGCAACAGCGTAAACAACAATACATTAAAAAGCAATCATTCAATAAAAAAAATAGAAATTTATAAACATTTAAAAAATGAATTGATCAAAGAAAAGCTCTTGTGATACACAAAACACAACATAAATACCATTGAAACTACTCTAACGGTCACATCCCAAGACTATCTTTCACCTGTACAAACGCCCACTTTCCTATATTCTGCCCTTGCATTTTTTTAAAAATAGACTGAAACCGTCGAAGACATCCACCTGTTTAAGAAATCCGTTTATCTCCCCGAAAATTGGTTTCCGTCTTTGACAATTTCGACTGTAAATATCCAGAATCATTCGTCGAAATCTGTTTTTACCTAACTGTTTTAGTTTTCTGGCCTCACTTACCATACGGTGTTGAGAGCAGAAGCAAACGCCTTCCTCTTGTTTGTTGTATTGCCCGTTGCCTGGTTATGTCGCTTTTTGTCTATAGTTTTTCTAATCCTCTCTATCCATCTTTCCCTGGGCCTGCCTCCTCCCTTGCATCAATCTTATCTCTGGTTGTATTGTCTAAGTCCTCTAAGTCTGAGAGAGTTCAGTAATCACTCGAATCATGTCCTCTTTCTCAAACGTCCTCACCATACATAGCAAGCCAGGAAAATAAATTGCGTAGGCACTTTAAGCAATACCGGGTATCAGTTGATTACTTTACCCTAGGCATACTCTGGGTCCTTTTACCTTATTTCATTTGAGTTCCTTAAGGGATGTTATAATTTTAAAGAAAATGAATATTTCTCGTTGTTGATGCCTTTTAGCATAACTTAAGGAGACCTTATTATATCGTCACGAAACAGCTGAACTATTAACACTGTTTTCCTTTTATGTATACAATAAGACAATTGCGGTTTTACAGTTAGTTACTTAGACGTTTGCCGAGTTAAAAAGATTGTGATCACAGCTTAACACTGTTTTAAATGCCCCATTATGCTAATAAAGACACATACATGGTCCACGAAAGCGCAACGAACATACTTGGTCTATGATCCATTTACACGTCGCAGTACTTCTGAATATTTATTTATAGTTCACCTCATTTGTTTAGTATAATTTGCCTTGTTTATATCGGATTTGTGTGTGACAAACAGCTGGGCATATTCCAGGTATCTTATTAAGTCAAGTCAAATAGCCTTAAATCTTAAAACTTTATCAAAACAAAACAAAAATATAAGTTCACTGCACCCGTTTAAGTTTGTTGATGCTAAATATTCCAGATTCTCGTCAGTCTAGTGTACTCATTTTTAAAGCCTTTATGATTGCGGTGCTCAAATGATCAGATCAGATTTAGAGATTTGGGAGCTGGTGGAATCTAAAGAAGATCATAAGAATGTATGGTAAATTGCTCGCCGTATGAACATTTTCTTTGTGTCGTGAAAAAGGCTTCATGGCGATGAATTATGTCATTAAAAAGCCAGGGGTATTTTTGTAAAGAGTTTTTACAAAATTACAAGATTTACTGTCCTCTCAAATAAGTGTGCAGTGTAGCACAATCGCATGAAGAAGAAGAGAGAAAGAGAGAGGAAAGAGATAGAGTGAGAGAGAGAGAGAGAGAGAGAGAGAGAGAGAGAGAGAGAGAGATAGATAGATAGATGTGT
>NW_004797674.1:420932-422226 GCF_000002075.1 Aplysia californica
GTTTATAAAAACACCGGCATGTACATTTCAAAAGTCATTCCTTCAAATTTGTTTTCCCTCTGATGATCACCGCATTTCACATAGACTGGCTATGAATCGTCATCATGGTAATAAAAATGAATGTTTTTTCGTCACTATTCGAAAGTGAACACTTATTGCGTCGTGATAGATAGGCTAAAGTGTTTACTTTTCCAATAACGGCGAATAGCCAGTTTGCTCTTTGTGACGGTCACCGTGTCCCGCACACGATACAGAGAGTCGGTTCAACTTTCCCGTCGCTCGGTCCTCACTTGATGAGGTTATGCGTGACAGATATTCCCGCCGATTGCCTCATACGGCGCCAGTTCTCAATAAAAATCCTCTCCATATAGTTGTCTGTTTCTACTTGGCGTCTTTAATGTCGCTAAGAGAGGATTTCCGAGGGTAACGTGAGCCTAAGAACTATTGGCGCCTGGGCACATGGGCGACCAGGTCGCGTAATCCTAGCGCGGGGAGTTCAGCAGTCAGGGGTTAAATACTAACAACCCCATGAAAGGTGAGGACACAGTAGTGTAGATTTAACTCTTTATGGAAGTAGCGGACGCATGATTATGCCCGATCAGCAGCAGCAGACCAACAATTGCAATGATGCAGCACATTTCCAACCATCATACTACAAATCCGAATTTTTATATTTTGTTGTGTGCTTGTTGTAAACGTAAACCAAATATGTTACAGTATATATGATACGCCAATATCGTGTTTGAAACACGATATTATAGGGACATTCCTAATTCCTTGGTGACAAGTCAAAAACATAAAAAGTCAGGAAACGGTGGTTTCGAAAATGGGGAATTAATACGAGTATTTCTGACTTGTGTACATGTACAAGATACATTGTTGTTGTCTGCCTCTTTAAGTGTCAGGTGAAGAAACAGAGCTTTTAAAATCTGGGTGAATAACGAAGATATGCTTCATTTTTAAAGTTCCTTATAACAGCCTTTCTTCAAGCGTTGCCGGATGACCCGAATGTGCATCCTCAATGAGTTAAAGGCGAGAGAGGTGGCGTTGGTAGCCTTGTGGTTAGGCCATCGGACCCCTAGTAGTGAGATTAAGGGTTCAGGGGTTCGAGCCCCAGCTCAGTGTACTGTTCAACGTCGTGTCCATGGGAAAGGCACTTTTCACGACTTTCCTGATTGGCTTTGTAATTTTGGAGATGAACGTTAAATTCGGAGGTCCCGATTCTTGTATAACCTTACAGTGTTTCAAGGGGTGTTAAACCTGTATCATTTTTCACAAACGAGAAAATTGGGGG
>NW_004797674.1:422719-425139 GCF_000002075.1 Aplysia californica
GAGGGAAGATGAGGACACGTAAAGGTGGAGGCGGGGAGGGGGACATTGCAGGCTCACAGAGACAGGAAGGCGAGGGAATCAAGTTTGTGAAAGAGACGACATTACATTTCAGAGTAAATTGTTACGTTACGTAGTCTAAGTTAATCATCGTTGTCGTCATTAATATTCATCCCTGTAACAGTAGTCTATGTGTACACCCAGACTGCTGTAATTGCTCTAATGGTTTATGCTTATCTTGTTCAACTACCGCTACTCCGACTGCTTTGCAGCAATCAACACCATCCTTTCATCTTAATCAGATCACGGAAATTTGAGACGTAAAGGAAAATAACAGATCAGCCCAGGTCTCAGAGAGGAAACAAGGCGGAGGCGGGAGGAAAGAGGGGAGGGGGTGGGGGTGGACGACGTACAGAGTTTTGAAGGTGTTTTTTTTTCTTATCACAATTGGAAATACATTCGAACCTGCTGTAACGGCCATCTGTCCGCGACAATCACCTGTAAAAACGACCAATGTCCGCACCCCCTCCCTCCAGTCTTGTTTTTTCTGTAATATATAATGACAGTCTTCAAGATATCAACCTGTCTAAGACAACCATTTTTCTTTTTTCCCTCGACAATGTGTAGCCATCCTGGACAATTTCGACTGTAACCTTTGGAAATCTGAACCCCTGCAATTATTGTATTACTGCTAACGCAATTCCGGTGATTACCGGCAGCAACACTTTGATGGCCAGATGTAATGTGTTCACAACCTTATCCCAAAGTGGGAAGACCCACGTACGCTCGGGACTCGGGAGTGACTGCTCCAAATGGTTAATGGTTCGTGTACGACCAGCCTATTACAATTACAAAGTGTTATCAGATTTGGGTAGGTCGAAAAAGGGGTTTGATAGACCATGTTAAGAGAAACTCTCTGAGCTGAAGATACTTTGAACGCTTTTGGCGAACACGGAGTACAATACATTTTGGAACCGACGCTGCGATGGAATGGAAAAAGGCAGTTTTTTTGTTTTTTTGTTGTTATTTTTTGTTGTTGCTCTTTTGCTACTAAGGGGGGACTGTTCCCAGCTTCTTATGTGTGTGTGTGTGTGTGTGTGTGTGTTTGTGTGTGTGTGTGTGTATGTGTGTGTGTGTGTGTGTGTGTGTGTGTGTGTGTGTGTGTAAGGGAGAGTGGGTGAAGGATACCTATTTGTTTGTTAACCCATTGTTTTCCTTTTTTTTTTACCTCAGCGTTTTTGTTTTGCTTCGTGCTCATCTTCTCCCTTTTTAAAAATAAGAACAACAACAACAAGGGAGGCGGTGGCCCTGGCGAAGAGCACGCTCTTCGGGGGCTCCAAACATTTCGAACGGATAGGCTACCACACACACACACACACACACAACAACAACAAAAAAAAAGAAATGAAACTGAAAATTTTCCATTGTTGGCAATGCTCCTACTTTAAGTACCAAGACATGCTTAGACACCTCTGAATCCAGATGCCAAAAGATGATCAGGTGAACTGGTTACAAAATATTCCAGTCATGACCAGACTTTTATGAACATGTACTTTGAAATTTCTGTCCATTTGAATTTGAAGGGCTAAGTCCAGACTTGAATGGGATGTTCTTCAATCCGAGCTTGGTTGAAATTTCAACCTCTCTAACAATGTTAAAAAACAGACTATTAAGTGAAGACTGTTAACCACTCTTGATCTTTTATTTCACGGAATTTTAACTTTTTACGAAATGAGTGGGGTTTTCCCCAACAACCAAGAGATTTTGGTAACACAATGATTTAGCAATCAGAAATCAGAGTAGACTGATCTTTGGCGCATTGTGTCGCCTATAGAGATATCCCAGATTCACTGCAGGGACAATCCTACTAGGTTCGATAATATCTGTTTGATCGACCGGTGGAGTTTTCAGTAATTGCAACACTTTGTAGGGAAAATAATCCACTCGATATTCCCAAGCCCGCGCTAACAGCTGACAATGGGGGGAGCGATTATCGGTTAATCCTAAGGCACAGCCCTGTGTTCGTACGTCTGGATTAGCCATCTAGCAGGACTGAAGTAATCGTTGACTACATCAACAGTCGGCCACTGGCACGGACTGGCTGGATTTTTGGTGAGTTGAAGAATTGTAATGAGACCAGGAGCGTGTTATTTCATTACCGTAATCGGACTAGGGTGACGGATTAGCGAAATATCTCTAGGTTTTGTTATCTCAGCTAAGTCCATATCTTATTGTTGCCCTAGGAAATCGTCTAGTGCCTGCTCGTGCCCAGTAGAATAAGCCAAGCCTCGGTTCCATTGACCTGGCCAATGCGCAAGGCAGAAAAGTCCGGAAATGATGTCATTGGGGGCTAGGTCCACTGACACAACTATTAACGGAGAGCCGATAAAACGAGGGGAAAACATGCTAGGTGTGTGTGTGGG
>NW_004797674.1:427430-428558 GCF_000002075.1 Aplysia californica
AGGGTGGAAAGAAGGGTATGGGGGAAGAAAGGGGGTGGGGTGAAAAAAGATGGTGGGGATGGGAAAAAGTGATGGGGAGGGGGTAAAGAAAGGTGGTGGGGTGGAGAAAAGAGGTTTGGGTGGAGAACGGAGGTGTGGCTGGGAAAGAGGGCGCCCGATGAAGAAAGGGGGAGGGTGGTGGTGGTGTAAGGCTGAGAAATTCTCTCTTCTGACCTGTTGCTATCATATTTATATCGAACCCCACTGTTTGACGTATCTTCTCTTTAGACGCTAATACATCGCACTTTAGAAGGAACAGCTTTCAGATTATAAACGTAATAAGTTGTCGTTCTTGTCCTGACAACAATGGCGGGCAAAAAAGTGTAGAATTCCCGTTTTTTTAAAAGTCAGCATGCAGCGAAAGGCTGTGCAGTGCAACGCAGCGAGAGTGCACATGACGGATCTGATAAGACGTCTTTGTCATGGAAATTGGGCTTGATAGGGTCTATATAAGAATTGAATTTCATGGGATGAAATCTCAAAATAATAATATGGACGCCATAATAGCGTCTCCTCGGTGGTGCATTTATTAATTCGTTTGTTTATTGTTTAGTTTTTAAACTTGTTTTTTGTTTTGTTTCGGAAACAAAACGAGTCTTGGTGGATCACAGATTTGACGCAGATAGGGTGAATTTTTATAGGAAAGCTTTTGTTGTCTGTTGATGTTTGTTCTTTGGTGGTATTTTAGTGTTGTTGTTGTTTGTTTTCGGTTTGTTTTTTTGTTTTTGTTTTTGTTTGTGTAGTATTGTTTTGTTTTGTTTTGTTTTGCTCCCTTTTGCCGAGAGAATAGCTAAGTTTGGAGGGGTGGGGTGAAATTCTCGCCCACGTTTCTGTTGCTAACTATACACATATAGTAGAGAGTTGACCATACTAACAGACAAACAGAATTACAGAAAAACAGACACACAGAAAAGAGACACAGTAGCAGATAGAAAAGCTAGATACTGACGGTTAATGAAGTAGGCTCTTATCGTACATATTTATCACTCTAAACGTTACACGTCGACTTAAAATCTCGTATGAACGGCTAGTACTGAGGATGTCCTGAAGAATGACATCTTGATATTTTGATAAATATACTACCCCCCC
>NW_004797674.1:430924-431882 GCF_000002075.1 Aplysia californica
TGGCCCCGGGATTTACCCTCCCTCACCACCCACCTGGATCTGGCCAGGGCCGGAAGCCAGAAGCGGAAGCGGCGTCATCGGACCATCTTCACGGAGGAGCAGCTGGAGAAGTTGGAGGAGACCTTCCAGAGGACGCACTACCCTGACGTCATGATGAGGGAGGAGCTCGCCTCCAAGGTCGACCTCAAGGAGGAGAGGGTGGAGGTGAGGGACGCACGTGGAATTACATGTAGTTCTCGTTTCTCTAAATTCGATAGGGATTATTAAGAAAACAAAAAAGATTTTAAAAAGAATTTTTTAAATAACCTTCGTTTTTTCGCTATTTATAGGAAAGTAAAACGAATCGTCAGGTTCTCTTTATTCCTTCGGAATCATCCTTAAAATAAAAAAAGTGCAGTTTTCTTTATGAAGAGGACTCATTAATAAAAGACAGAAGAACACCCCCCCGCCCCCCACACACACACACACACATACATCATTTCTTTATATTCAATAAGAATCATTAATAAAATAGGAGATATTTTTTTTATTCAATAAGACTCATCATTAAAGGAAAGAAGAGAACAAAAATGCATTTCTCTCTGTTCAATAATAATCATTGGGAAAAGAAAGAGGAAAAACATATAATTTTTTTCTATTCAATAGAATCATTAAGAAGAAGAAAAAAATTCATTTCTCTCGGCTCAGCATGAATCAGCAAAAAAAAGAAAGAAAAGTTTAATGCTCATCCCACTTCATTTAATTAAGATGGGAGCCCATACCATGGTACGTATCAGTCACTTTGTTTGGGTGCGAATGGCTTTTTGTATAGAAATACTCTTGAAAATGATGGAGAAAAATCAAATTACGAGAAATTGCATTTTCAGCATGCACATCAACCCTACCCCTTTTTTCTGACGTAGAAGAAGTTATGATTACATCCCTCTCTCTCTCTCGCTCTCTCTCTCTCTCGCCCCTC
>NW_004797674.1:432446-433785 GCF_000002075.1 Aplysia californica
CCCAACCCCCTATCCGAACCCCCACCCTCCCTATGTTTGAAACTTTAAAAAAAAAACTATTTTAAAAAACACCCCCAAAAATTCCATTAATTACAAACCACTTCTCTTCTTTCAAGCCTCGCCTTCCATTTTTTGCAGTTTCCCTCTCAATCACATTGCCTCACAAGTAACAGTGGTGACATTAATTACCCTGTACGCGTTATCCAATATTAATCAAGGGCTTACATAAAATCTTGGGGCGCGAGGAAGAGAGGGGGCCACGTTCTCGGCTTCTGCTCCATGTCCAGGAAAAGAACGATTCGTGTATCTCCGTAGGCTTGGCGCGCCCATGTTGAGAAGGGGATCCTCCCAGAAAGTGGATATATAGACCTGTTTCCAGAAAGACCTTTGTGCCAGTGGATTTGGGGACAGATTGGCTTGGAAGCGCTTGCTTTGTTTTATGGCTTTGTAGAACTGAATTTGGGAGGTCCGCCGCTTGGTTTTCCCCCTCCTCAAAATTCTATTTCTTGTTGCTCCGAAATTCTTGTGCAAGACAGATCCGAATGGCATTTGTAAAGACAGAAAGAAAAAAAGACATCAAGAGATAGTGTTATTTAATTAGGGACCTCGAAAATTAAGAAGCTATGATGATTGGTGACATTATATATATTGGAAACCTGAAATGAGAGAGGCTGAAGGAGAAAAGGGACAGGCGGAGGGGAGGGGGAGGGGGGACGTGCACAGAACACAGTACAATCTTCACCGTACACGTGCAAGTATGTCGGGAAGAGTAAAGATCAGACTGCACTAAAGGCAACAATGCATGAGTAGTAGAAAAGGTGAACTAAGCTAGAAATAATTAATTTCTAATTCATTCTTTTTAAAAAGTCTGTATCCATCGCGTCAGATTCACAAAACGTGCCCGAACCACGAGTTCCATTCTAGTTTCAGGTAGGTATAGAGGCTACCTACATTTTACGAGCTCGCCGTGTTCCAGAGCCGAGAGCGGTAGACCACGCACGGGTATATATACAGCAGCAGGCAAGCGATACCGTCTTAGAGGACGTAAAAAGGACGTAAAGCGAGGCCGGTAAGGCAGTGCGAGCAGCAATGAAGGATTAGTAGACATTGTTCCCGCCGTATGGGAGGTGTTCAGGTGTCGTTCATTTTCCGTCAACTTCTCAGCTTTCTCAACGTCCAGATTTACGACATCTCCTCCGGGTTTAGGGGGTTTCCCCTCACGAGGATCCAGTTTTATTTGCAGCAAATCCTCTTGGTGTTGTTCCCGGGAAAAGGGGGGATAACTCGCCTCCAGTCTCGTGGTTTTGGCCCCGGGATTTACCCTCCCTCACCACCCACC
>NW_004797674.1:434816-438752 GCF_000002075.1 Aplysia californica
GGAGGGGAGAATGACAAATTATACAAGAGTAAAAGCTTTGCGTGTGTGCTTTTCTCAAGTTCCCTGAAGTACCTCACTAACTAACCCATTATGGGGGTTTTTTCATCGCATCCTTATCTCTCTTACACTTAGCGTTTCCTGTATTGCGTATTATTGCCCCCGAGGTTGATAGTTTTGATGTTTGTTTTATCGTCTTTTTGTCGTGGGAGTCGTTTGCATCATCGTTGCTACGTGCGTCCGATTATTGCCACTAATATTGTCGTTATTTTCAGTCGAAAACATCTCTTTTCTTCTTCTCTTCCTTGTTCTGTCCGGACACTCCCCACCTCTCAGTGCAACTAGCTCGTGTTTTTGTCCCGTTAATTTGCAAAACGCCCGCTTTGATGCAAGGATCTCTAAGGAGCCAATAAGCAGTACCCGCGACAAAAGCCTGGAGGGGCATTGCTCTCGTTACGAGCACTCAATTCCCCTTTGTACCTCGTCTTTAGGAAACATCATTACAATTATTAAAAGGATTGCAGGTAGCTGGATGCTTGTAGCATTTTAGTATCTTATAACAACTCGCGGACATTGAAAAGAAATTCTTGGCCTTTTTCTCATTTTGTTGGTTTTATAACTCCGCTCGGTTTCGTTTTTTTAAGTGCTGGTTTTATTCTCGTGGAGACAAGGTTATTGAAAGAAGCTTCAGTTTTAGGAAAACGAAGACCACTGATGCTGCTATTGAGATGCAAACAAAGTAGATAAATGAGCAGAGAAAGGAAATGAGAAGGGAATGAAATGAAAGAAAGAAGGAAGGAGACGGAAGATTAGTTTATATGGCCGGAAGTAGCAGCTCTTAGTATAATCTCCGATGCCTCTCTTGTTTCTCAAATGTGCATTTCCCGCCTCCCTCGCCCATGAAGGCACACACACAGACAGACACTCAGACTAGTTGGCGCACAGGCAGCAACTATAGACGTTGTCCCTTGGTGTCGATTATACACTTGTTCTGGCTGCTATTTGTCATAAACCCCCGCCAGAGGCCTCCTCGCGTTTGGGGGTACGCGGTTACCTCGGCGGATTTGAGATTTCTACGTTATCGGTGGGATGAAACTAATTCCTCCCTTGTCTCAGTTGAGATTAGACGTTTATAGAGCCGTATCGAGGGAGATTAACGCATTTTATGTCCCTAGCCGACACCTGATCATTTTTATTTTTTAATTGCTCTTGTGGTGGTAGACTTGGCGTCGGGAGCGAGGGGGTGGGGCAAGGGTCTGGGAGGTGGGCAGGTTTTCAGACATTGTTTGAAATCGCGGACGGCTCCGTGAAACGTGCGGTTAGCTAAGGAGCGACCATACACTACACTAACTTCTTATTCCGTGACGGCACACGATAAATCACGGCAAGAGGAAGACTTGGTGACTTTATCTACTAGGCTATTCTCTCATCCCAAGGAGATCGCGATGAGGTGAAGAGGAACACACTGAGCCTAATAACTTCAGGTGTGAAGACGCACAAATTATCAGGTTGAAAGTTTTACAGTCTGGTCTCATCATGGGCTCAACATTAAACTGACATTTTGAAACACCTGCTATATCACTTCTTACCAGCCTTTTTGTTGCTGTTGTAAAAGATGCAGAGCTGTTTGGTTTTGAGTCAGAGATGATAAAAATGTCATTCTCGTAGCATGTGGAACGATTGCTTTGTAAATGTCTCTCATGCCCGTCTTTCTTAATCACGAAATGCATTAAGGTATGTCGTCGTTGAGGATGATAATATGATTATCATATTACTGACTTGAAATCAGATAAAATTGAGACTTTTCAGAGATTGTTTTTTTGTCTACATTTTCATTGTCAAGGTTGTTTTTTTTAAATATTGTTATTTCTTCTCTCCTTTGAGGTATTCATCTTTTTAAAATTGCTTTTTGGTTTATTCTTGGGGCTTTTAAAAAAATAGTAATTTGAAGAAAACATAAAATTGGTTTATACACTTTTTAAAACATTTTGATTTGAAAACGGTTTTTGAACCCAAGAACACTCAAGCTAGTCAAAAATCTTCTTATGGGAATGGTAGCACCAGAAACAAACTATATGTATATACATGTACATGTATTTACTTTACAAATCATCTTACCATGTGTGGGAATCCTTTCCTTCGCCACTTACAAAACCCCCCAAAAAAACATCAGGTAAACAGCCTAAAACTAGTTGGACAACGTGAATATCAATTTCATTTTTCCATTTCCATTTCCAATCAACAAAATTAATTATTTGGTACTATTGTCTCATTAATTTTAACAAACTGAAAAACGAAAAACAAAACTTTTAAAGAACAATCCAGGCAGCACAAACATGTACCGTGACATGAATGAAAAAAGTAAGAGAATATAAAACAAATTTATAAACTCAAAATAAAAACAAAAAAAAAACAAAAACCAAAAAAAACCTGATACCATCAAACTCGAGAGAGAAAAACAGCAACATTTTGATTTATCTTTATTAGTATCTACAATTTTTGCTTTCTATTCGATTAGCAGACTTTTGTAGTTGCCCGGCTTTGATACAGAATTCGTCGTCACAATGCAACCATCATTTATATTATCCGACCAGTACTGGGGACTCGCTCATGCCACAGAACAGAAGAGAAACAAAGTGCGTGAGGGTTCTGAAGTGACAACCTACAAAATCATGAACTCCACCATATTGTTTGTTATTTATTCATGTTGATTATTATCTTTATTAAAAGTGATGTGATGCAGACGTAGCATTTATAATTTGATAACGTTTTCAGTTCCTGTGGTATTTTAAGTAAAGAGGGGGAAAAGGGGGGTGGGGGCTAGAATGCCCTTCGACTTAAACCTTCCTTACTGCTTTTCTGGTTTTGAGCTTCCAGGAGCGATTATGACAATTCTAACATAATATAGCCTGAATATGAGCAGTGTACATGTACTTTGTTTTAAATCGATGTCCACACATCCGGTTTTTAATTATTTGCTGTCCTCATAACTGCTTTTAGATCGTTGTCCACATAGCTGGTTTTGAATCGCTGTCCAAATGAGACTGTTGTTGTTCTTCAACGTATAATGATCAAAGCATAGCATCCAATGGCTGTTGTATCAGATAAGAAACCCCTTCACTCTCTGCTCGTTTCCTAATTCGGTGATGTATACATTGTCTCCTACTACAGTTTCATCCAATGTGGCGCGCGCACTCGCGCTATTTGTGGTATGACGTGGTGGAATCAGGCGCTGGTCAATTTGTGAGAATATGGGATTATTGGTATCATCTTAACGCCTGTTCATTTGCCTTGCTTTTGGTGAAAAAAATCCATCTCTGTTGAATGGAAGTCGACATATTTTCGATTGAAAGAGGTGATGGTCATTTGGTTTCAGAGTAAAATTAGCGAGAAAATGGTGGCCAAAGTTTGCTAAATTCCATAGCTTGAGAGGTCTTGGAAACTAAAAATTTACAATTTTTTGTTCCTTGAATCAATGTTTTTCAGTGAAATTCCCACTGAAATGTGTTTTTTAATGAACGTAAAAGGTGCTGAGTCCGTAAAGGAAAACTAGAACAAAACTGCCTGGCGGCCGGAAGAACGCCAGTCTGTTTCATTCCAATATTTTGATGAGCGCCTGATTTTACCACGATGCCTCATATTTTTTATCGCCTCTCCCCCATGATGTGGCGTTGGCTCACGTTGCAGAGAGGAGTTTTATCGCAGAGCTCATCCTCGCTTGTCAGGCTCTAGTCTCTATTATCTCATTAACTGGGTCGGTTCAATACTCTATGTAAATTAATCATGCGTGTGGGTCTTTGAATGTGGCTTTCGTGAAGGGTTGGGGGGAGGTGTGTGTGGTGGTTGTGCTTTCGTGGACGTGAAAGGAATGGGATATATGTTCACATGTGTGCCTGTGTGTGTGTGTGTGTGTGTGTGTGTGTGTGTGTGTGTGTGTGT
>NW_004797674.1:438983-443504 GCF_000002075.1 Aplysia californica
GAGAGAGAGAGAGAGAGAATAGATCAAGGTAACGGCAGATACACAGTCTGTTGGTGCGAGAATGAATGAAAACTTCGTGGTTGGCAGATAATGAACGGGAAGTGGGCGTGTCAGTATTGAACAGCTCATACGTACATCCATGACAGCAGACAGCAGACTTACTGTGCATCTCCCTTCACTCACCCGCCCTCCCGCCCTCCCTCCCTCTCTGCCCACATCGTGGCAGGGTGGCACAGGTATATATGCTCTTGTCAGATAAGACAGGCCAACGTTTGCCACGCCCCCCTTAGTTCTTTTGCTTGTTTGTTTGTTAGTTGCTTTTGTTGTTAGTTTGTTTTTCAGTAAGTCCTCTTTTATCCGACTGGTGGCCTCAGAAAGGTAAGAGTACTATTTTAGCCATATTAATTATACTCGAATCGCACCAGTTTAGGACTCTCCCTATTGCACAAGGCTGGAAATAGTCGGACTTTAGAACTATTGCTCAGAAAAGATGGGAGTTCTCTACCCCTCCCCTAACCCCCACCCCTCTCCTTAAAACTCCCCAAAACAAGTACTCAAGTTTAGAACACCTATTTGAGGATTTGAACCAAGGGCATCTTTTCCATAGTCCAGTATGAATACAACTGAGCCCTACCACTCTCTGATCTTCCAGCCTTTGTTAAAGTATATAGAATGTGGCCATTAGCTACCATGAGAAACACAAAAGTTGTACACAACCATAACACGAATTAAAGAAAAAAACGAAAAGGGGGAAAGGGGGGGGGGTGATTAATTGTATCCAATAGTCATCTATACCAGAGTTACGACCTAGCTAGCCGTCATGATTCGAAAGCTGTGAATGCCCAAACCCTGGAAAACTCTCTCCCTTTTGATGAGATCCTTATCCTGGTCCAATCAAGATGTCCGAGATAAGTTGATCGGTACAGCCATTTTCAAACTCCCCTCGACTCCCCAATAATAACTTTGTTGCTGAACAGCACAATACTAACATTACAAAAGCGTCCTCCACTTTTTTTTCATATCTCAGCCTGTATTCACTTATGCAAATTAATCGAGGGTAACGAACCATCAGTCCTGGCAGATTCTCATCAAACCCGAGATTTATTTATCTCATCCGCTGACTTTGTCATCCAAGTCAAATTTTCAAGTCAAATTTGCGACTCTTGACCCAGGGGGAAGCCTTTGATTTTTGTCAATAGAAAAACTCATCAATATTTGACTGGGCCCGGCGAGGATAGATCTAGCCACGATCGCGCCACATTTTTTTACTACCTGGTCGCCCCCTTTGAAGCCATACCGACATGAAGGAAGCCCCGACTGCCTGGCCTTTGAAGCGTCGCCATCGAGGAATTAGACGAGGGTGTTAACTCCACGGTAAGGTCATGACCCTCGGAGGCTATACATACCCGGAGACTAGAACACAAGACGTAGTAGAAGGTGGTGGAAAAACGTGGTGCTTGTCGGGGGCGGTAGCCATAATCTGATAACTACTCTTGAGTTCTGAGGGGATAAGTTGTGGTCTGAGGAGTGTTGTGGAGGTGGTGGTGGTGGTGGTGGTGGTGGAATTGAAAAAGGGATCGTGGGAGCGCGAAGGGGTGGAGGGGTAGAGATAAAAAGATCATGGAGGAGGGAGGAAGGGAGTGGACAAGGAGTACGCTGTATTAAGTTGTGCGAAGTCTATAGGCTCTTTGAGGACTGTATTATACTTTGTGTAGATCTTTCGGGGGCGGTCATTAAAAAGTCATCATTCCTGTACCGTAAACACCGACAACCTGCTCCAGGATTTATGTGGAGCGGGTTCTTTTTTTTTTTTCATTTTTATTCTCTCCTCTGCCGTTTTTCTTTTTCTTTTCTTTTTTTACATTATTGCGAAGCTGATTAAAACTGAACGTACGCTGCATGCTATGTACTTTGGGCCAACAACAACTACAGACACAATGACGAAGGCCGACAAAGAGCATGCGAGATATTATAATATATACGGTCGAACTTGTGACCATCCGTTGTCGAGGAGAACAGTAATCATTTTAGACAGGTACTCATATTGAATAGTGTCATTATAATCTTTTAAAATACAGTTGTTTTATTTAAGGGGTGAGTCGGGAGTGGTTCTTTGTAGAGGTATTTGTCTTGGACAATTAGGGGTCGTAAGAGCAGGCTCTACTGTTAAGTATATTCTTCTCGTCTTTCAATAAAGATAAAAATTCTTTATCGTCGAGTTCCTCAGCTTGTCTGCGCATTAAGACAGAACATGTTTGTTGTGAATGTACGTGTGTTGGTATGTGTGTCTTTACTCGTGTGGGTAGATGCTCGCGCCATGAACTTGCCATACGGCCATACCTTGTTGCAGCGGTGAAAAATAAGCACTTTTAAAAAGTTCTCGGGGTTTCTGACTGTCCGCTCTTTCTGTTTCACTTCCGTCGTCCTGCCACTTTCATCTTTGCTCTCACATTATTCCTCCTTTATTTATAACACGATTATTATCACCAGTCCGTCAAATCCGTTTACACGGTGTTTCTTAAAGGATCATCTCGAAATAATTCGCCTCACGACTTCAAAGAATTCCCGCCAAATATCTTCTTGAATACTGACTTTGTGCACATCTCAGAAAGCTTTCGACCGAGAGGCAAGCTGGGAAGTCCCTTGGTGTTTTTGGCACAGCGTAAAACGCGTTCTCTGCAGGAGGTTCTGTGTACGAATCCGCGGCGACAGTCCTTGACAAAGGGAAGACAAAACTGAGGTAAAAACGACAGAAGGGCGGGAATTCAGATATAATAAATACAGGAGACCGGAGGAACATTTAAATTATGAAAGGTTAAACCACTTAGAGGCTGAATTTGAGCACCTCAACAATATGACCCCCTGTGTAGCCCCTTCACGAGCTAACCCTACGTGCCAGGCCGTATCAGGCTGGAGCCCGCTAGAACAGCGCGCGGGAGTCGACAAGAGGCTTACTTCCGGGAAGATATTCAGGCGCTAGCCAGTGCGCCCAAAACTGTGATGACCTAGAGATGGTGCAGAGCTTGAAGAAACGTGCTTCTATTCTTGTCCGAGCATAGTCTTTTAATTTTGCCCATACTTTATAGTATCCACTACGTCCGTATTCGTGAATTTGTTTTTGGATGCTTATCTGACAAAGATGCGTTAGACTGTTCTTCGGGACGCGATGTTAGCTATGTTGGTATCATTCCAGACTAGGGTGTCTTTGATCCTGGTTTGAATCTTCAACTAAGTGTTCATGGTTTGTTTTTTGAAAATTTGCCTCCTTACTCTCTGCCTTAAAAAAAAAATCAGAGGTGGACGTTCATTTCGGCTTTTAAATGGTGAATTTATAGCACACTAGACGAAGGACAATATTTTGAAGGGTAAGGTCAGGCTTGGGTGTGGAGGGGGGGGGGGGGAATAGAAAAGTTCGGGACGGGAGGAAGATAGTAAGATAAGATAGTAAAACGAACTAAAAAGAAAAATGATAAGAAGATAAAATAATACGACGGAAAGAAAACGAAGATGAAGAACACATCAGAATGGCAAAGAGCTCTGAACGATCCACCGTTTTCAGAGGAAGAACTAAGCTTGTAACTCCCAACACACTCTTTGCTAACAATAATCCGACGACAAGAGAGAGAAAGGGGAGGTAAGCGATGCCACTGATCACCCGGGGCCTCCCGTCTGGCGGTAACACTAGCCGGAAACGGTAGGAGGAGTTTTGGGCGCGGGCTCATTGTGGCTCGCCAAGGGAGTTTATCAAAGGGACATCAGAGCGTCTGTGTCCACGGCCGGCATGTCTGTCACGACGGCTTAGCTCCCCTGATGATCCAGACGACACAGTATCGATAATGCATCAGGTTCGTATCGCGGGCGGGATTACGTCAAGCTAGAAGTCTGAACCCACTTGAACTTAACTGATATAATCGGAATTGTTGTTTCCCATATTGTTATAGTGGTTTTGTTTTCAGTGGAAATTTTTGTCTTTGACTTTCAGGTTTTGTTTTAAGATTCCACTTTACGTCTGACTGCATACAAGGATTATCTTTTCAAATGAAGAGCATTTATTGTATTCTCACCCCGCAGCGCTCCAAGTGAAGCAGGAAGAAAGAAGTGTTAGGCTACATTTGATGAAAGGCGATAAACTTTTGTGCCTCTGTCTCATTCGAACCGCAGACATTATGGCAGACCTTCCATAATATTCCTTTTATTGTTGTTTTATTTGTTGGAAATTGTATTTTTAACTTCTGGCTATCAGCTTGTCAAGCACTTTACCGTCGCACGCTAGAGACACGAGTTCGATTCTGACGGGAGACAATTTTAATCGAGTATGTCTGTTTTTCTGCGAGATGTTGTATCCCTCTTTCAGCTCGGGTTGGCCCTAACAGGTGGGGCTGAAGTCCGCCTCTTAAATGCTCTGATTTGTCGATGGGGACTCCATTGACTTCACAAAAAGAACATTAGAACCTACCACATTTTTGTGATATTATCACAGCCTATTTCTCAATAACCCATCTGTCATCTGCCGCCACCCCC
>NW_004797674.1:444998-446137 GCF_000002075.1 Aplysia californica
CTCCTTCCCCCCCACCCCCATTCCCTCTCCCACTCTTCCCCATTCCCCTCCCTCACTCCCTTCCCCTATACATCCCACTCCTTCCATTCCCCCTCCCCCACTCTCCCTACCTTTATTTTCTGTTTCTCTTTTTTTCCATGAACATTCTCTTGCCATCCCTTCCTCTTTCCCTAATCTTGTTACTATCCCTCTCCTTTGCCCCCCCCCCTTTCCACCCCTGATTATCCTAGTGTTTTTCCTTGTTTACTTCCATCTTTATGTTAAGGGTACTCATCCACATTATTTCCACTCGTCTTTAATCTCTCGACCCTCCAAAGTCTTCCGGGATTTTGTTTTTTTGTGTGGTTTTGTTGTTGTTGATTTATTTCAGGTTTTAAAAATCTCCTCTCTCCTTTCTTCTGTCCCTCCTTATCATTCCCACCCCACCCCCTGTTCGTAAAGACCCTTCTTTACACTCTTCCCTCTAAATCCACTTCCTTTTCCTCTCTACTTTTCCTCTTTCCCCCTCCTCACGAAGTCTCCCTTCCTCTTTATGTTAACGGTACTCATCCCCATTCTTTCCCCTCCTCCCCTCCCCCCCCCGCCAACCTCTTCCGCTCCCTTGATCTCCCGTCACGTGCAAGGCTCTCATTGGTTCTTATCGCAGCCCAGGACGCCGCAGGACACGCCCCCTGGTCCCCACGGTCTGTTAAGGACATTTGTCCGGGTCAGAGGTCATCAAGGATTGAGTTCCGGGGTTCTTGGGGTGTTAGATCGGGAAACGATTCTCGAAACCCTCGGAGTTGTAGTGTCTGGAAAAGAGCGAGAAAGTAGGGATGTGGGAGACAGACAGACAGACAGACAGACAGACAGACAGACAGACAGACAGACAGACAGACAGACAGACAGACAGACAGATTGTGAGAGAATAACAGAGGGTTGTGAAAAAGGGGTGGTGTCGACAGATAAGAAACAGGCAGGTAGGGGCAGAGAATGAGAATGCACCTTATAAGTAAAACGAAACGCACTTTTGTTTGTAAAACAAAAACTTGTCTTGTTAAAGGGACATAGATAGATAGATAGATAGATAGATAGATAGATAGATAGATAGATAGATAGATAGATAGATAGATAGATAGATAGATAGATAGATAGATAGA
>NW_004797674.1:446824-448249 GCF_000002075.1 Aplysia californica
GTGTGTGTGTGTGTGTGTGTATAGTACTGTGTTCATGTATATTATTTCTCACCCTGGATGGAGGTAAAGGCCATAGCCAAACATTTTCTTTTTTCCCATATTTTGGGATAGCTTCTTGACAATATTCCGCGTCTTTCCACTTTTTTGTACGTCTGCATTATTTCTGCCTCAATAGTATAATAAAATTAAGTTGAGTTGCAGGTGCAATTCTCTATAAATGCTAAACTTACTATGGCCTGTAAATGTACAAGCAGTCTGTACAAATTGTTGTGTATCGAACACTGTGTAATTACGATCAAACGTACGATATAGAGAGTCATGTTGGGTTTTTTTTTGTCTGAGTACAGCTTAACCAGACGTTGTCTCGTAAACGTTGGAAATCGAAGTAAGGTATCTTGCGTTATCAGCCCAACGAAGAAGGGCTTAGGCAAGGATCAAGCGATTATTCCTATAAACACCATCACTCCGCTTCGCTTCTTGTCCTTGCAGGGAATTATATTGTCATAACGCGCGGTTGGCTGCCAGATGCTGCTGGCCGTAAATGTCAGGCTGCTCCCATTACCAACGTCCGCCTTCGTCCGAGAGGATTAGCAGTTTGAATCCTCGTCTATCAATGGATGTCGATAGTGATCAGTTGCCAAAAGATCAATCAAAGGAGGATTTATTGTTTATGATAGTAGTATCGACGTTTTGTCGGTTTTTGTTAGGACACTCTTCTGCCCTCTTCAGCAAGATATGCGAGGCAGCGTGGGGGAATCAGGCTCTCGTCAAAATAATCAAAATGAAGAAACTTGCATATTTCAGCAGGATTGTGAATTTTTATTAAATGTTGTTTTTTGGCTCAACACCTTTCATGCCCATTAAAGAACTCATTTCTGTGAGGATTTTTTAAATAAACGTTGATTAAAGGCACAGAAAAGGTATATTTTCAGTTTCCACGGAATCTTAAGCTAAGGAAATAACTAACCTTTGGAGGCCATTTTCTCACTAATTTTAGCTCTGAAAACTGGTGACCCCTACCTCCCTCTTTCGTAAATATCTCGACTTGTATCCAAGAGAAATGGATACTTTTTTCATCCCAATAAAGACAAGTGAACAAGCTTTAAGATGATACTAGTAACTCTACATGCCCAAAAATTGACGAGAGCCTGATTCCACCACGCTGCATCACATATTTCCTCCCTTGTCTCTCAATATCGAGATGTGCCTTAAGGTAGTGTGTTCTTTGTCGATGTTGTTTTATTTTGTTTTCTGTTAAAGTTTATGACACCACGCAAACTGCGAACGATGTTTATGTTTGCTGAGGAGCTAAAACGATGTTATTATGCAAGTTCCCTTTCTCCCTTTCCCAGCCTCCCCCCCTCTCTCTCTCTCTCTGGCTCTGTCTTTCTCTCTCTCTCTCTCTCTCTCTCTCTCTCTCTCTCT
>NW_004797674.1:449150-453327 GCF_000002075.1 Aplysia californica
ATTAAAAACTAAAAAATCACGATTGTTGTGGGTTTCCCTAAGAGAGGAGTCGTGAAAGACGATTGTAACTCACGAGTTGGGAGCGCTGTGTGTGTTTGTGTGTGAGTGTGTGTGTGTGTGTGTGTGTGTGTGTGTGTGTGTGTGTGTGTGTGTGTGTGTATGTATGGGCGTGCTTGACGACTTGAGTTGATTTACTTGTGTCAACCAACTCATTATTGGCTAGAGACAAGGGCGTAACAATATGACAGTACTGACAAGTGAGGCCTGAGACAAATTCTGTACACGTTTTTCCCCTTGACTCTTCTCAAACAATGTTGCAGCATTGAGACGCCTGGGTTACTCCACCATGCACTTTCTGCTTCTACTTCTGCTTTAGGGGTCAGCCATTGAAGAGTTTTATTTGAACGTTACAGGAACTTTAAATTCAAGGAAACCGAAAAAAAAATCCCCAAAACAAAGAGAGAATAAAAAAAAAAGTTAATGCAGCATCAGGTACATGTATTTTTCTTTCATCAAAAAGAGGGCAGCACTGTACTTGTCTTTGTCTTTGATTCTGTCCCGTGATATTATGTGAGCACACGCTCGTGCGCATTATCAGTTGCTCCCGCATGCTTTGAAAGGGAAATCGCTCCCGAGAAAGTGTGCTGTACCATTCAGGAAAACTAGTAGGTTTTATCCTGCTTAGCCACGTGAAATGTTTTCAAAATACATCTTTGCTAAGACTCCCCAGTCTCCAGTCGAAGTACTGGGCGTGTGTATGACATCATGTGTGTTACCGGAAGTTCAGCCATGTTTTATCAAAGTGACGACACTCTCCAGAAAATCTTTTATGATTTGTAGAAAGAGTTACCTGCAGTTCCTGCTCAGACAAATAGGTTCAAAAACAAGTAGAGAATCAGAGACTGAATCTCCGAGCTTTCTATTTCAAAGCAGCGAACCGTGCGTCTAACAGAGCGGAACTCCCCTCGGGAGAATGCAGAAACGAGGAGAGGCGGAATCAAACCTGTGTGCTGCTTTCTACATAAATCCGCCATATTCTCAACAAACATTATGAAAAAGCTAGAAACTCTTTGTCCTAATCCTATCAATCTTGCCCTCGCAAGGTCTCGATGGGGAAAAAAATGTCCTAACCAGCCGTGCAAGGAGAGATCAGATAGCTGCGCACAACACGACCGACCCACATCCGGGGAGCTACACTGCCTTAATCGCGCGTTCATCAATTATTGAGCCATGCGCTCAGGCGCTAAGGCAACAAGAGAATTAAAGAATTACTTATGGGTATTGACCGTCACTTCAAAGATATCTTCTTTCCCCCCGGTTCCAACTTCCACTACAGGCTCGGTGGCGTACTGCTTGGAGTGTCCCTTGGTGGATATCTCTGCTGGACAACTGCCTGGTGCACATAGAGGTCATGGAGCAAGAACAATTTAAAGAGAGAAGGGGGAGGGGGTTGAAGCATTGTTATATTATTATTCCTGGAAAAGAAGGTCTTCATTGTTGACGAATTTATGTGTTTTATACACTTCAGTAAAGCACCTGCTTTTCAAAGACACACTTCATGTCAAAGTTTTCTAGTTTTACAAAGGCCAAATAGAAACACACTGCCCAGGTGTGCACTCAATACAAGTACCCATACTCTCTAAGAACGCAACTGTTGGCCTCGAGGGCTCTGGACAGCGCCCCTAGAGCAAGGTTGGCCTCTCTCCGTCACTAACACATCAATATTATGGTTTTAGCCGAAGTCCATACTCTGAGTTTGATTGGCTCATGAAATGGATTTTTATTTATGTCTTGGGTGCGTAAATGTTTGTTTACTCGTCGGGGAGAAAGAGAGTATGTCATAGATTTGAATTACAATATTCTATACAGGACACTGTCATGGCCGCCGATCTTTGCTCTCTATAAAAAGTTCGTTGCCCTTGTGTGCACCATGTGCGCGCAAATGAAGGGCAAAGCACCAGTCTCGATTTTGTAGAGTGTGTGATCAATCTTTCCCTCCATCCTCTTCATTTGGTTCTAAATAGAGTCAAATAGTGCGAATGGCCATTGTGAACTGGAATGTAGCAGCGTGTACAGTCTTGGATATTATAATATTATTCTATGTAGTTCACAAACGTGCGCGTGTATTCAATATTGCTTACAATAAAAAAAACTGCAAAAGATAAGAAGATAACCCGAGACTTTCACCTTCAAAAACCATTCCTTCTGTTCAGTGTCTGGTAACAAATAAAAACGCAAACATTATCGCTCACCTTTCCGCACGCGCACCATTGGCACAGTGGTCGGGCGACCTCTCTAATATTCATGGGAGCATCTCTTACCTTAGGGCTGCGTGCTTTTTCCCCAATGAAACTTGATCTTCGACTACTAAAAAAAAAAGAGATCACAAAACAGGAACTCTCCCCGAATTAATCACAAAGGGCCCAAGGTCCACGTAGGCAGGGGAAAAAGTGATTATTTTTCCTATCGACTGCTCTTTTTAAAATTTAATTGTTTAATTGTATTGATTTTTTGCTACAAACAACTCCAGCCTTTTTTTTTTTAACATGTAACCCAACCACTTTCATATTATTTATTTTATTCCTTCTTCGCCTATGGCATTTTTTCCCCATCTGATTCCTCATTAATTTAGTTTATTACGTCCATATGGCAAAGCTATTAAGACATAATAAACAGGTTTTTACACACACAAAAATAGTACTTTGGTCTGGCGAGTTCCAGTCCGTCTGCTCATTTCAAAATATCATCCGTTGTATTACCTTACATATTTTTCCTTTGGAAATTTTTGCCAGCATGAACTAAGAATCAATCATACCATACACGCACACAAACACACTTACACACACACACACACACACACACACACACACACACACACACACACACACACACACACACTCGTCTGTAAATAGACGCATCTGTTCCAATTTTGCACTGCTCGTGAGAAAATGAAAGAATGGAAACTTCATATTCACAGAAAGTGTACTTATAATTTTTTTAAAGACACGAGAACAGTATTAGGAGGGGGAACTGAAAATAAAACACACAAATGCACATTTGGGGCCCGGATGGCATAAATACTTTTTTAAAGAGCCTTTTCTTCTCTTATACGGTATGTGATTATTTTGTTTTGTTTGTTTGCGTAGATTGTGTAATGATGGTGAATATTTAGCATTCCATAAACGAGATATGAAACAGAGCCGTTGACTAGTCAACTGCATCATAACAGATAGGTCATGGTAGCGACAAACAGCATGAGAGTTAAACAGAGACGATGCACAGTAATGGGGTTGAAACAGAAACAAACGGATAGATAGATAGATAGATAGATAGATAGATAGATAGATAGATAGATAGATAGATAGATAGATAGATAGATAGATAGATAGATAGATGTCGGGAAGGAGAGTGACTGAGAGTTTTAAAAAAACAGACAGACCGACAGACAGACAGACAGACAGACAGACAGACAGACAGACAGACAGACAGACAGACAGACAGACAGACAGACAGACAGCCTTACAGACAGAGAGACAGACAGACAGACAGACAGACCATCCCCCGACCATCCCCCAAACACCAACCCTGGACCATCCCCGCCCATCCTGACGACGTAGCCTTCTGATTGGCCAGATCCGCCGATGACTCCCGCAGACAACCGCTCATTTGGGGCCAGCAGTTGGTTTTTGTGATCCTCCCCGAAAATTCCCCTCCTCATTCCATTTACAGAGCGCGGTGAGCGCAGTAGTGGAAGGTCCCAGCGGCCTGGCAGAGACTGATAAGTCCAGCGACGGGAGATGAAGGGGCTCCAAAGCAAAGCCGGCCTCAAAGGACCTCTGGAGAAGGGACTCACAGGGGACGAGGCGAGGGTCCCGTCGGTTAGACAGATAACCATCAGTCCTGTAGTTTCCCCGGCGTTCGAGGACCCTGAAAAAAACTATTTCATCGTCATGCGTGCACCAAGGAGGGACAGGGGAGGGGGCGGAGATTAAATGAGTTGATTCTGGACGCTTGGCTGGTTCGATTAAAGTGAGGGGCGATCAAAACACATTAGGAAATAGCTTTGCGAATTAGTTGTGTTGATGAGGAGGAGGGAGGCATGGAGCGGATCTATGTGCGAGGGGGCTGTGGGTGAGATGGAGGTTTGATAAGAATAGAACATGTGGTGGGTGAGGGC
>NW_004797674.1:454112-455566 GCF_000002075.1 Aplysia californica
CACACACACACACACACACACACACACACACACACACACACACACACCTTTTCCGTTTTTTCGCCTTGTTTTTGTACTTGTTTTACTGTCGTGTCTTTCTCATTTTGCTTATCATTATCACTTATTCTTTTCATTCATTTGCCGATATCATGTGTACATAATAAGAACAGTTCCCCTTTGATCCTGATATTCATAAAGACCTTCATCTCTTGATTTATGATCCTGTCTCTATGGCTTTTAGTTCCAAGCAGCAATCCTCTCTTGTAAATTGGTTTACGCCATTTTAATTCGTGTTGTTCCCCATTCAGTTGCTATTCTTATGTATTTATAACCAAATTACGGGACGCTTGTTTTTACACATAATATGGGCGAATGTCTGAACTGGCACAAATTAACAAAAAGCTTGCCTGTTTTGGTTTTGGGGGGTAAAATATAAAATGCTCATGTGCCCATTCTATTCTCCTACTCAACATTCACGATTTTAAAAGCTATTCGTAGTTTTTTGTTCAAAGCCAGGCAGGGATATTCGAATGCCGTGGGTTTTTTTTATACGGACAATGGATTTTTGTCTCATTTTTCTCCAACTGTCGTAAACTTGAGCAAATTACTCATGTATTTCTAAAATCATGAAGGCAAATATATAAATGTTAATACTTTGAATTTAGTGATCATGAGGAAGTGTGTTGAGCGGAACATATAAGAGTGTTGTATAGCGAGTGTTCTTGACGGTCTAATAGTGATATATTATAATATTACATGAAAAAAATAAAGTTCTCACACGGTATTCGAATAACATGCATAGTGACTTCACACTCGGCAGTCGAAAGCGTCGACAAAGTTTCGCTTCCTGAAAATCGCCCCGCACTGGTGGGGTAAGCTCCTTGCTTGCTGGTGACCTGCCTTAAAATGTGTCACGTGGGGAGAACAATCTAACGACATGCAAAAGTGTCTCGCCACTGTTGTCTTTTTTCTTTTGTTGTTGTAGTTGTTCATCAACTCTTTGTCTGGAATTCCAGTGTGCTTCGTGCTCCAAGCACTCTATTGTTTCCGTTTTTCTGTCTACTGTTTTTACCAAGTGAGACGTACGGGTGTGCGACTTGTGTGGTCTTCATGACTAAATTGTGACAGAAAACCAGAGGTCTCAATGCACACATTTAAACCTATTGATCACTTGATACAAACGTTTTTCCCCTGAGTAAAAAAAAGCAGCAACTAAAAACCTTCCTCAGAACTCTCCCTTCCCCCACCCCCACTCCCCCAAAAAGCAACCAAAAATTATTTTTTAAAAAAAATAGAGCAGAAACCTCAAAATAAAACAATTGCAAAGAGTTATCTTGGATCTTGAGTTACATGCTTTGGTTAATATCTGCAGCATCACTTAGAGATGTGAATTGCCTGAGGCTGTGTGTGTTGTTTCTGGAAAAACAGGCTGGAACTGACGCTCTTTACTCGTA
>NW_004797674.1:456949-460200 GCF_000002075.1 Aplysia californica
AGAGAGAGAGAGAGAGAGAGAGAGAGAGAGAGAGAGAGAGAGAGAGAGAGAAAGAGAGAGAGAGAAAGAGAAAGGAAAAGATTCGAGAGAACACCTTCACTCAAATGAGAGCGAACGTTCGCGTGAGACCAGATCATCCATCAGTGACGACAGAGCGCGCGAAATGACGGACAACAATAACCGTCCCTCCCTTCCCAACATGCACAAAGGAACGACAGGCGTCCCTTCGCCTGCTCACTTATAAGTTTACAACAACCGCTATCTCAACATCTAAGTCTCCTTAAAAAAAATATTTCATTAGTTTTTGCACGTGCATGCTTTAATTTTGATATTTATAGCCGATATCGTTGCCCCTGCGAACTATTTCCGACAGCGAATTTATCCCTAGGGCAAAGGACTACAGCAAGGAATCCATTTACACAAAACGACACGAAACCGAAACGACATGAAAACCGGAACAACACGAATCCGAAATGACACCAAACTGAAAAACCAACGAGATGACATACAAAGTGTCTTTGAAAACCTATTCGTTGAAAGTCTCCGTCAAAGAAAGAAAGCGAAACAACACCGAGATGACACACGAACTGCCATTAGCTGGTCCTGAGTTTCAATACCGTATTATACTTCTTGTTGTTCTTGTTCTTTTTGTTCTTTTCTTTTGCTTCTGTCCTTGTGGTTTTTCTTTTCAATTTTTACTTGTTCTTGTTCTTGTTGAGCTGGAATTTGCGTTATACAAAGGCTTTCTATTCTTCGTCTTCTTCTTCTTTTGTTCTTTCATTTATATTTCTTCTTTCTTTTTTTTTTTCGCTTTGTTGGTTTTTCTTTAATTTCCAATACCTCAAACACTTCACAACTCGGTTGGGAACGAGACTCCCCAGGAAGCTTCATCATCTGCGTCAAATAAACAAACGAGCAGTGCTGGACAGATCGTTAAATAAATGAACACCTCGTGAGACAGAGACGGATGATGAGTGAGATCGAGTGGTGCGTGTGTGTGCGTGTTGGAAAGTGAAAGTTGTGTCGTGTTAAAGCACGATCCGTCAGTTGTGGTGTGTAAGGTCCAGAAAAGTAACTAAGTAAAAAAGGTGCGATTTCGTTAATTTTGACGAACAAGTGTTTCGAGGGTTTGGTTGGTTTAAGCTATGCCGAAAGGGTGGTTTATTGCGATTGATATACGGGGATTATGAATAACAGATTCCAAGATACACACATAACTGTAACACACATACACACACACACACACACACACACGCACACACACACACACACACACACACACACACACACACACACTATAGTAATAAAGAGCGAAAGAGACACAGAGAGAGAGAGAGAGAGAGAGAGAGAGAGGGAGGAAGAGAGAGAGAGAGAGAGAGAGAGAGAGAGAGAGAGAGAGAGAGAGAGAGAAAGACTGTTACAAACTCGCAAACTAGCACACACCAGAAAACATGAGAGCACAGACAAATAAGTACAATGACATGTTTACGCAAAAGAAGACAAACATACAACATGTCATTTGCAGACCCAGAAACGTGGACCTGCATGACACAAAAACAGCCCCTGGACAGTCCATCTAATAGCTAACAATGGTAAGCTAATAATAATTTTAATATCTTTTTTTTCTTCTTTTGTTTCAGGTGTGGTTTAAAAACCGAAGGGCAAAATGGAGAAAGCAGAAACGAGAACTGGAGGCAGCCGAGAGACGGGGCGGCGACGGTGGCGCGGGATCATCGTCTGCTAAGACAACATCGGCAGATGAAGCGGAAGTGAGCAAAGCGTCCACTTCCGGAGAAGAAGCCGAGAGGGAGGATTCCATCTGTGTTGACGGAGAAGAGGAAGAATATGATATAGACGATGAGAGATCGCAAGACAGACCACCACATCATCATGAGAACGACTCAGTTTTCTCACCTGATGCGGGTTCTAGTCTACAGCAGAAACTGGTACCGTCAGCAACCTCCTCCACTTCACATACGCCGCTCGGCGCTGTACACGGACCACACACCACCACGCATGCGTCACCCCACGGTCTGTTGATCCCGTCTGCCTCATCAACGCCGTGCAAAAGTCCCATCAGTCGACCTCCTAACGCCCTCAGCCCGGTGGCTCCTCCGATCTCTTCCGCTCTCTCCTCCTCC
Organism: Aplysia californica; assembly: GCF_000002075.1. Taxonomy (NCBI): domain Eukaryota; kingdom Metazoa; phylum Mollusca; class Gastropoda; order Aplysiida; family Aplysiidae; genus Aplysia; species Aplysia californica. The sequence continues at coordinate 459,091 of NW_004797674.1, forward strand.
TCTCCCTCCTCCTCCTCCATCCACCCCGGTAAACTCCGAGTTTTCCACCATAGCAGAGGAGAGGACATTGAGGAGGATGAGGAGAGGTCAAGGGTGAGCCACGATGACCTTTCAGAAGAGGAGTTGTCACCATAACAGAGCAAGCAGATGTGATCCTCCTGACTACACTCGAGTTTTGGTGATGCTATTCATACATGTTCTCTGTCCAACTCCCATTTATGGATGACGTCATTTGGGACCTCACTGTCGTGGTGTGCCAACTGATCAAACGCTAAACAGCAACATGTTGTTTATTGTTGTTTTGACAGCTTAATCTGAACACTTAATAGTTGCCCAGACTGATTGAAGAAAAACATTCCATTTTGATGAAATGTCATTTACGGAGGCACCAGCTGTCTGCGAGTGGAGCATGTTTTAGTCACAGTGGGAAACGAGAGAACATATCAGGGTCTTTCGAAAATAGTTGTAGTTTCCTCTGGAAAGCATAACTGTCACAATGTTTTGCCAACTTCAATTAGGGTAACCAAATTATTTGTATGTACACTACCGTACATATATAAAATGGATTAAAAACAGAGTTTACGCTGGACATTTCAGGCATTCTTGCAAGCTGTTGCAACTCGAAGGTAACGCTTTCTACACTTTGAAGGAAGTCGGAAAAGGAGATTGTTCGAGATGTGTCGTCTTTGATTCAGCAACTCATGACAATCGCTCTCTGCTCTTTGTGACACAATAAGACGCACAGATTTTGCAAAGGGACCCTACCATGACAAATGTTCATTTAAAGCTCTTCGTCTTTACTGAACGAAGTAAAGACACGAAAGAGGAAAAAAAAACAAGACCTTCTTTATTTCGTAACCCCATTTACAGATCGCGTAGCCCCAAAAAACATCTTCGGAAGATTTCACGTGAGAGAGAATTAATATCACATTCCTTATTATTCTGGAAACGTTCAGTTCTTTCTTATCATCATAACAAAGTTACAATTACATAATTGTCATGATAATAAATGATTTATTAACATTGAAGTATGATTTGTGTTACTGCTGTGAAGGACTATAATGCCTTAACACGGTAACTAGAGTGTGTGTGTATATATATATATATACA
>NW_004797674.1:460300-463381 GCF_000002075.1 Aplysia californica
GATAGCCACTCTACGCCCTGCAATCTGGCTAGCAAACCGACCAGACTCAACCCGATCCCACAATGGGCACCTAGTATTAGCAGGATGTTATGATTCCAAAGTAGAGCTACCATTTTGAATGCTGAGCCTGCTTTACAGATCCGAAACGGACGCAAACAACATTGCTATAATGTAATGAACTAGCTAATATAAAGGTGTGATTTACAAGTTATTACTTGGATTGTAAGGTTTATAAAGCTGGCTGTTGAGCACGGGTGTGCGCTATACAAATGCTGTTCAATATTCATTATTACTATTATTTCCAAATGTTGCCAGTATACACAATGTTTAACACAATAACAGAATGGTTGTTCAGGTGTTGGTAAAGCCAACATGTCCACCTGGATATATCCTACCGTAGAGGGAATACAAGGTTACGAACTTAACATGTAATTCTGATAGTTTCTGACAACAAAAGGAAATAATTAGGAGTATCAAGGAAAAAGTAATGAAGATTTTTGTTGAAATTTTCTGACTGAAAGTACGAATGTGTGTATTTTGCCGGTGTTGGGGAGCCCGCTGGGAGGTCCTACTTTAAAAAAAAATAATTCTCTTGACAGGTTCTGTCTGTCCGTATTGCTTTTTTCCCTAGAAAAAAAAGAACAACAAAAAAAGAAATAAAAATCCGTCCGCTATTATGTCTTTGTACTTCTCTATAACTATCAGACTAAGTAAAGCTCATATTTTTAAAGTTTTGTTTCACAGAATAACACGCAATTGTAGTCTGATCCCATATCTCCAAGAGTACTGGAAAAGACTTCCTATTGAAACATGTTACGCAATACAAGTATACATTGACCTGATAGAAGGCGAACCATTGGAGTAAACGTTTAACTGATAAGGCAAAAGGTTATGTGGATTTCATAAGAATCATTGAGACGTTTTGTAAGCTCTATAACATGGGGGGTGGGGGGGGAGTGGGACGTGAAGTAGAAATGACCTGCTTTCGCATCCGTTCACGCTGCAGTCTCGCCCCTTTTTTTTTCCAAAATAAAATAAACAAGGATTTGATTAAGTCCCTCGATTACCCGTGGGCTGGTAATTAACTTAACCCGCTGGATCCCTTGTTCAAATTTCCTGCCTTTCTCTCTTGTTCTGATTCTCGCTTGCCGCGTTCCCTGGAAACGATTTACCTGAAGGGCTTCGCACATCGCTCTCGGAGAACCCGTCAAGGAGTGACTGTAATTAAGCCATGAATCAAAATGCTTAAATCGGGTTTGCTACCCTGTGAAAATCGGATTCTTCTCGCAGTTTCGCGTGAAGTACTAAAGTGGGGGTAGACGCTTGTACGACTTCTTTGGTCTGCATGATCGTTCCAGAGCAGAACGCTGGAGTGATCAACGTATACTTTTATTGAAATTAAATCAGCAAGGATAAACTTCAACTTTAGACGCGCTTCAATAAATCAAAAAAATATACAATTAGTCGGAATGGCTCTCACTTAATATACACATTGCTGTAAAAGGGGTGGGCGGCTGAAAAACGGATGAACGGCTGAAAATGAATGAGTTGATGAAAAATTGGATGAGTAGCAACTCAGCTTAAGATCGAAATTGGGAAAGAAAGATGGCACTGAGAAAGGAAGAATACATTTGGAGGCTGGGTGTTTGAAGAAAGAAGGAAGGGGAAAATTACAAACAGATTTCAAAGAAGTTGAGGATTTATGAATGGATTTTCAGCCCTCTCGCTGGATTGTCCACCCAGTGTGGCCTGTATTGGATTCGTTTGGTCAAATCGTATCGACATACGACTATATTCTTTATGAAAACATATTCCCACCTCCGGGGGCACGTGCACTTATGTGAATCGGCGAGTGTATGATGCGTGCGTGTGTGTGTGTGTGTGTGTGTGTGTGTGTGTGTGCACGTGTCTGTGTTCGTTAATTTGAGTTTATATATGAATATGTATATTCTTAAAATAAACGGAGCGAGAGTGGTGCATTTGCCAATTGTACATTATATCCCAACTAATTCTACAACTGCGTTTACCCAACGCTATATCAAAAGGAATCCTATTTAAAGTTTCAGCCTCACTTTGAAATCTACTACACACAGCTGACCAACTGTAAATATTGTAAATGTTCTAAGCCCCCATAGATATTTAGGAGGCTGGCTGCTTCGACACAGTCTATCTGGGCTATCCCACGCTGTGTGGGAAATTGCGTCCCAGTAAAAAGACGGCGACCGTAGAAAAAATACTGTCCTCATACTAAATCCAAACTCATATTATCTGTACGTAAGGTGAAGAGCAGAACAACTAAGCCACAGAATTCGGTACCTTAGCTACAGCAGTGCTTGTCAACAACTTCTTTTTAAGCCAGAGCCCGCTTTTGTCATATGTAAGAGGCAAACATTTTTATAAAGCCCACCAACATGTACATGTATTTCCAAGAGGGCCATTGGATAATAGCTGTGATTCCTATCGCCCATCAAAATTACCAAAATAGCCCAATAGTAGGCGATATAGCCCAGGTTGGCAAGAATTGATCTACAGCAATCAAAATGAGCGCAAAACTGCTGCCATTTCGTCAATAAATTGCTGAATTGAGAATTGCTTAAACATTTATTGGTTATTTCACCACAGTTCAGAGAAGAAAAAAAGAGTTTGCTTCCAGAATGTAACGTAACTAGTGCTGCAAAATATGTTTTACTTACTGTGGTCAATGTACACAAATATCCTTGTCAGAAAATGTTTATTTCGTTATTATTGTCATTATTACCTACTCACAGGCTCAGAGCGATGTGTCTAGTCCTCAAAAATGTGTTATGAATATTATTACTTTGCTTATGTGGTTGCTAATGTTTCTGGATAAAGATATCAATATATTTTATTCTGTGTTATTAAGTAGAGTCTTACCAATGTGAAGCTACTTTTCTGTTTCTGAATAATTTTCAATACATTCTGTGAAATTCTGGTTCGTCAACTATTGTCCATGGAGATATTGTTGTGCAATGTGTTTTTGTATCAGTCGATTTTGTGTATTGTGCTTGTGGGCATCTGTATGAGTGTATGTGTGTTTGTGTGCACGAGTGTATATATATA
>NW_004797674.1:463481-464939 GCF_000002075.1 Aplysia californica
TGTGTGTGTGTGTGTGTGTGTTTGTACTTGTGTCTGTGTGAGTTTGTGTTTTGAGTATGTGTGTTTTATAATCATACTGACATTTAGAGCTGAGACAAAGGGGTATCTTATGTCCAGCCTCTTTCATGTAACTGTGCTTCAGTCTTTTTGGAGTCTCTAAACTAGAGCTATAAGCACAATTTAAATGACGCGTTTATATCTATTTTGTATAGTACTGTCGTAGAGGATCCATAATTCTTTTATGTGATCTAAAGTTTTCACCTAGGACTATAGGATATTCACAAAGAGATTTTGTGACCAAATCGTTACCTCAGAATTACACAGTTCTATCTGACACTTGTTTGTCTTTTTGAGTTACTAAAACCATGAGGCCAGAAACCGTTATGTCTACTCGATTAAAATCGTAAAATTATTCGGAGTTTTTTTCAAGATATTCAAAGAACTGAATTCGAAAAAAAAACCTGACATGATGTGAAACTCAAAATCTTTGAAGTCAAATTTCTCAAACCGACGTACTGAGCATCTATAGATCTTCGTAATTCTGAGGTAGCGAAATGTCGATTTGAACAAAGCACTCAGCCCGTGGGAGACACAGTATGAATGGGGACAAGACATCATGATCATGAACTGACTGATGGCACGAAAAGAAAGAAGCCTACCCTCACCAGGAAGCCCCAACTTGCTCGCACCCAACAACCCCCTCTCCCCCCCCTCTAAAATAACGCGTTCCACTATGGTTAAAGTCAATTGAGTATTGTGATATCTCTAATTTAATCGAACCTGCTCTAACGGCCACCTGTCCAAGAAAATCACCTGAACAAACGATGACTTTCCACTTGAAATTGTGATATGGTATAGGTCTAATGCCTCCATCAACACATTTAGATTATTGATTAAGATTCCCTCCAGGGCAGTGCTACAGACTGAGGTGTCTTTAGGCCATTCCCAAAAGGGGGAATATTAGCATGTTCTAATATACAGTAGAATTGTAAATGGGCTGATTTATCAATGTCATGCTCGTACTGTGCCGGAACAACATAGGGGGAACTGCTGCTTGTTTATTCCTCGTCTTTACTGTCGTCATTTTCCTCTGCTTCTTTTGGGTGTTTGTCACTCTCTTGTGAACTGCTATTTCTGGGGTGTCTGGATAGTCGAAGCAGACTTTGCGTTGTTGAGGTTAAAGAGGTGAGCAGGTTTTCTAAAACAACATTAAGAGCCAGACTTCCCACTTCCACCTTGGGAGATTTTATTCTTTATCATATAACGACACTGTACGAGAGGACCACCTGTCTAAAATGATCCCTTTTCTCCTGGACAATAGCTGATCGTCTTGGACTGGTCCCAGTCCACTTTGAACATACTGCCTCTGTTGCCGCACGGGGTACTATAAAAATAAGTAGAAAACAATCTGCAAGGATGGAAGTGCTCCATTTTCTTTTTTACGGCATATACGGAGCC
>NW_004797674.1:465041-468256 GCF_000002075.1 Aplysia californica
ATATCACTAAGAATCTATGAAAACATTTGGGCAAAAAAGCACTAAGAGCTTAAAATGTAAAAATTGCATTTCAGGCAAAATTCGTCCCTCAGGAATAACCAGCAAAATGATATTAACAGCCATTCCCTAACAACAGCTGGCAGGCAGCTTCATATAGAGAGACAATTGAACATCTCTTCCAATATCTCTGTCGTCCGGACGCTGTTGGGACAGCATTGATGAAAACTTTAAGAATTTTGAATATTTTGTCAGCTACGGTCAACCGTGCGGCAAACTGGATAGGCTTATGTCGTAGCAACCAAGGGATACAACTCTAAATATGAGTAGCATTTAAAAGCGACTTGCCCTCTAAAAGATATGAAGGAAAGAGAGAAGACGTGGATACAGGGGCTGCCCAGTTTGAGTATTTGAGTATTGATGACAGTCATAATTACAGCACTTTAACACTGTAGTTGTAACTTAAGTTTTTTATTCTCCACCTCCAAATTGGTGGTGTAGAGATGATAGTCACTCTAAAATGTTAATTCAGCCTGTGTTGTTCAATTTATTCCTTTCTGTATGCAAATCAAAGCAAAAATTACTCTGTTAAATTTCAACAATGAATGTTCTTTCGTTAAAAACAATTGAAAAATAAAACTCAATTCACACAATCAATCAATCATTCATTTACTCTTTTTGGGAGTGTCAGTGATAACTTTCCATCATGCAAGGGCACAGTCAAGGCCTGTGGCTCCCGTGGATACAACCAAATCCTCTTGCTCAAATTACTGTCGTTCAGTTTCATTGCGAGTTTTATGGCTCTTGCATCCCAAATAGGTCCTATTAAAACTGAGGATAGGAATTGTTACTAGAGAGTAACATACAAAGAAAAGAAGGATGAGAGATAGGTAAGATAGATGTTTGATAGAAATGAAGGAGCAATAAACCACATCAGATCACTCGCCAACCACCCACTCTGGCTCTCTAAAACTTTTGGAAGGAGGGGTGACCGTGGATACACCCAAATCCTCTTGCTTAAATCACTGTGTTGTTTTTGGGGGTTCTGTCTGCACTGACTCGCTTGCAGCAGCCCAGACATGCTGTCTCTCACAAGGAGAGATTAGCGAGCTGAAGCACAAAGACAAGGCGGACCTGTCTGCTTATGCTGTACACGTCTCTTAGAGTCCGCCTGCAACAAGCCTGGCCAGGATCACTCCAAATCTGTGACGCGCGATGAGGTTAGTTCGTTAGAGGGCATTACCGAGTACTCCAGGGGTGGGAAATCAACCTAAACTCTAACACAAACACGCAGATTAGCCAGTTGAGACGGGCCTCACTCTCTGTCGGGCCGCGCTAAGAAAACATGGGTCACTCTCCTATTGCAAGCCCCTTCTGGATTTTCGCGAAGTCTTTAAGATTTCCGTGGGGGTGTGAGGACGCTATGTTGTTGCTGGGCACGAAATCTCGACCGGTTTCATCACGCTCGGATAGAGGGCTTGAAAGTGACGAGCTCACAAACTCATTACCTACACGAAAATCTGCCCAGAAATATGAAATGGCGGAGCAACCGTGCGGAAATGGGAGTGAAGAGATTAACTGGTCATCTTGCCAACAGTCTTATGGAGACTCTAAAAGTCCATTTTCTTGAAACGACACCAAGATGGCAAAAAAAGCAATATCAATGTTGATGAAGGTGTCGGTAGTTGTTGACTGGTCTTGGGTTTATTGTTTCTAGTATGCACAGAAGCTGTTGTTTTGAGGTCCTGTTTGCTGCTGCTGCTACTGTTGTTGTTGTTGTTGTTGTTGTTGTTGTTGTTGTTGTTGTTGTTGTTGTTGCTGCAGCTTTTGTTCTTGTTGTTTTTCGTTTCTGATTGTTTTCTTTTAACGGGTAAATTCATCTTTAATACAAACCATAAATGGTATGTTCTGTATTAGTTTGAATCGTTAAGTCGACAAAGAATGGGTTCACAGTTCACAAGAGAAATGCCTTTGGACTAAACATTGATACTTTAGGCCTGCAATTGGGTCCATATGTGAGACAGAAACCAACCCCTCTTTTCGCCAAATCCGAGGTGGGTGTGAACTCTCCCAGCACGAGACAACCGCCGTAATGGAAGAGGTTGTTGAGGACATTTGGTTGGGGGGGGGGGGGCGTGTGTTGTTACCGGGAGACTTCTAACGAGGCTGTTGAGAGTTGAGTGCCCTCGACAAGACTCTAGAGGTTTCACACACATGGGGTTAGGTCTGGGCAAGCTCCGAGTTTAGCGATTATCGGTTACAAACCCTGTCCGTGGACCTGGAAACGGAACTCTTGACCATACGTGAACCACATGGGATGGCTAATTTTAGAAAGAGAGAGATGTTGAGTTTCCTGTCAGGGTTCTAATCTTTCAGGTTTAGTATAAAGCACAGTTTGGGACTTCTTACTTTTCCGTAGAAAACAGTCAGCATATTAAAATTGTTTAATCTGTTTGTTTAGTTGTTGTTGTTTTGATTTTTTAATTAAGGACAGAAGAGCAAGAAGGTGGAAATCTGGGGGTGGGACATGGTCTAAAGATTAAGGGGACAATTTTTTGTTTGGTTGTTATTCGAGTTTGGTTGTTTGCATCTTTCAAAGCCGAAAGGGATGGTAGAGGTGGGTGTTTCTATCAGCAGGTGGGTGGTCGTTGCTGTAGATAGGGATGGTGGTGGCTTTTTTAGTTTTCTCTTTGTTTTTACTTTTATTTCGATGCCCTTTTTGGATAAAGTAAAGTACGAAACAAAGCTAATAAAGCTATGAATTAAATAGCCATTGTTCTGAACCCCTGTGAACTAAAAAGTAAGTTGCTGTCGGTTTTGAGATTCTGTCTTGAGACAAAGACGAACCCTGTCCACTTAAGCCCGCCTTTTCTGTTTCCCAATGACCGGGAATTTTGAGGAGACCATTTTATATTATTACATACATGCCATCGGTTTCGGACTCTAACCGTATATACGCTACATTAGGTAAAATAATAAAAATAAATTGTGGAAAAATGGTTGTTTTTATACAAAGTTTCTTTAAGAAATGCTTAACATTCTGCTTAGCATGTTTCTTTTTAGTGCTTATAGTGTCAATAATTGTAATTATGATTGTAAACACCAGAATTTTAAGGTTTAAAAAAGTGTTCAATTTGACAGATACACGGCTTGAGTCGGACACCCCTGAGATAATAAATAAGTAAAAATATGTATATACATGTATATTTGTGTGTGTG
>NW_004797674.1:470251-471644 GCF_000002075.1 Aplysia californica
CTCTCTCTCTCTCTCTCTCTTTCTCTCTCTTTCTCTTTCTCTCTCTTTCTCTCCCTCTCTATCTCTCTCTGATCTCTCTCTCTCTCTCTCGATAGAGTTTAGACACTCACACTTTCTTCTCTCAAATTTTATAATTAATGGGGTTTAGAAACATTTCTTCGTTTTTTTAGACGTACGGAATGATCAACTTTGCGAGGAAATATTATTCGTGAAAGAGACCTTTAATCCTTTCCTTTCTTTCTCATTATAATGTCAATTTGCTAACACGTGTTCATTGCGATTATGAAGTCCTCCTTTGTGCAAAAAAGACATCGGAACATCTTTGAGAGTTCAAAAAGAATATGTCCATTGTTCTGTTTTATGGTGCAACACGTAGTTCGTCTCCGTGTATGGATTTCCTTTCCCCCCTCTTTTAATATTACCATTTTCTATTTTCTTTCTGGGATCACGGAAACATTAAGGGGATCTATATTTTATGGCTCAACGTCTTTATAAGGAAATGTAGTGGATCAACTTTTCAATAGCTGCAAGAGGTTTGAAAATCTGAAAGGCGAAGCACCCTTAAACTTTTGAATCGAACGTTTTATCTCGTATCTCATCGCAAATGCGTTATTGCCCGTAACAGCCTGTCTCAACTCAAGACTCTTTGAACGGGTGCAGCGGAGCAGTTGCGATCAATTTCGTTTGTTGTGCTTTTTTCCTGTTTTTTTTATATTAACTTATTTTTATATGCAATGTCTTCGCAACTGCTGCTGCTGTGGCAGCAGTTTAGCTATCTTTTTTTTTACTTAAAGAAAAAGAAAACAACAACAATTAATTTTGAACATGTGGTTAAGTCTTCGGATTTTAACGAAATAAAATGTGTGTTATTTAAATCTAAGATCTGAAAAGATGCAGGCAAAAATGGCACTGATTCTGCGTGTATTTTAGCGTTTAAAAAGTGTTTGTTTAAGAGGCTGTGAGGAAACGTATCATTTGATGTATGACCTCTTTATGAGTGAAAAGAAGAAAGAAGAAGTAAGATTCCATGTGTATTTAGACTGTTAAATTTGAAATTTTCTTCTCTTTTATTTTAACACGATAATTCCCAGGATACAAAACAGCATGGGGGAAACAATGCATGTAATCAGTTTAAATAGACCTACACAAACATCATTATTTCAAATAAGTTAAGAAAACATACATAACATAATATTGGTCCAATACCCTTTCAACAATATCAGTTAGACTAAGTAGAAGGTCTTCCGATTTAAGATTAGTCTTAGATAGAACCACGTCAAGAACTGGCTGGAGAGTTTTGAAATTTCCAAAAGATGTCTCAGCTCAAGAATGCCCTGTCAGGGTAGTACTACTATTGCTGCTGCTGCTGCTGCTGCTGCTGCTGCTGCTTCTG
>NW_004797674.1:474082-480581 GCF_000002075.1 Aplysia californica
CCTCCATCCCTCCATCCATCCCCTCCTCTCACCTACCCCCATTCCTCTACCCACCTCCCCCCTCTCCTACCTCCATTCCTCAACCCCCGTCTCATGCAGTGCCTACGCCGCCAGTACTACGAGCCGTCTTCAATAAATTGCGGGCTTAGAATGGAATATCACCGGAATCTCAATACAATAGGAAATCCTTTTTTCGAGGAGACATCAAAGAGGTTTCCGTCAGATCGCGGAGTCACCGAGCTGCCCGGCCCGTCTGCCACGGCCCACTAAAGACAGATAACCATCTGTAAGCTATTCTCTTTTAGTTTGTGATTAGAGGAATCGCCCGGATTTTCCCTCGAAAGCAAACTTCTTTGCTTTTTTTAAGCGCGTTCAGGACGATTGAATCCTCCGAGCGTTGACGAAGCCGAAGCCGAGAAGACGTCGGCAGTTTGGTTCAGACATTCCTCTCTCAACACTGTTAATGGCCTGTAGCTTACAGTCATAATCGTCTTTTCGAGGACTTTGTCAATCTAGTTCTGAGAAAGAGACGGAAAGACAACAATCAATAACCACTCCTCTCGCAGGATGATCTTCTAATCTCGAAAGTTCTTTCAATCTATTGCCATCATGGATACTGTTCTTCTTTCGTTAAAAAGGAATGTAATTTTATAGCTTGGCGTATTTGGATACATTGCACGTATCTTTAGAGAGAGGTGGGAGAAAACAAAGCATTAAATGTAAGTGTTTTCTTGTGCCAAGGAAGCAGGTGCACCTTAAGGTTCTAGTTCTATTCGTCTTTCTTTCATCTGTGTCTTTCGTCGTTTACGACAATCGGTCTCATATCCAGCAGTCTTCAACAACTCAATCTCATAAAGTGTTGTTTTTTTCATCTCATCGCCGGGGATTTCCGGGATAAGATAAGCCTTAAGATACCGACATGGGTCATAAACTGTCTCATTACTTTGAGAGAAAAACTATAGTGCTCACCGTTGAGTATCTTGAATCTATTCCATAATTCAAAAAGCATATAAATTCAGCTCTCATTTTAGAACATCAAAGGATTTGTTTTCTAGAACTGTCGTCTGGAAGTTGTCATAGTCTGACATGTGATTTACATTTTTGTTGTTTCTGTTGTTGTTGTTGTTGTTGTTGTTGTTGTTGTTGTTGTTGTTGTTGTTGTTGTCGTTGATGGTGATGGGGTTAGGGGGGGGGGGTGTTGTCGTCGTCGTTGATGGTGATAACGACACTCTAACCAAGACAATGTGTACATGTTTCTCAACATCCTTACAGGTTCCTAGTCAAAAAGCGGTCAGGTGGATCAAGGACCTTCTGATGCTAAATCTCATCCTGAGAGCATAAACCAGTCGAGCCCTTTCATACTCTCGGAAAATGATTTAGGCCAACCTGAAACAATACCATTGATCTGATGGTGATGGGGTTAATTTTAACTGTGCACCTGGACTCCCCAATGCCTTTGCAAAATACATACTGCACCCAGAAGACATAATTCTTTACTGCAGCTCGATGAAGTTTGAAATATTCAACAAGCTGGGTTAGCGTCGGTCTATAATATGATAATTAATACATTTTATTGCGTATCCATTTCATCCTAATTACGTTCACCCCGTAGTTTGTATAAAGATGTTTGTATTAACCCTTTCATGACATATCGCCGACAAAACAGCCTCAGGGATTGTCATGTTTTATGTTGCCCTATATACGAGTAAGTTACGTCCTGAGGGAGTTAATATATCTCTATCACGAAGCATCATTCTACTCGCAACCTTAACCCCACGCCACCTGCGCCTTCAAGAAATTAAAGTCCACGTGCCTGACACCGCCTCTTATTATTTTGGGAGTTATGCAATGTCCTCATTCCACCAGCCATAGAAGCCTGATACATTTCTCTGTTTTCTAGAGCAAACAACGCAAGTATCTGTTTCCCGGAGCAAATAACACAAGTACCTAAGTAGGTACCGCTTTACAAGATTTTGTGAACTAATTAACTAAGAATCTGGTTGTTTCTCCTTTCCACTACCAAGCAAGACTCTTTACTCTATCTTTTTTCCCTGCTCATGAACGACACAAAGCTTAGTCGCGCAGACAAACAGATTCTGTTACAAGGATTTTGACACCTGTCTTTTGGGGAACGTGTGTTCCTGTGAGTTTTATTTCCAGAGAGGTGGGGACATGAGAGATGGTGAAAAGTCAAATAATTCTGCTGACTATGATATACTAAAGTAGCTAGCCATTTTACCTGTTGTTATACTCGTAAATCCAAGAATGATGTCATCATCTATACTCAGTGGAAGTGAGTAGTACTATCTTTTACGAATAGATCTAATGCCTGAATGTGTTTGAATATGGTAACACAGAACACGTTATTTTTTTCTATATTATGTTTGGTCTACTCGTAAATATATACTTGCGATCAAAAGAAAGGCACTATTTTTGTTTGCTTAAAAATCCAGTCTTTGGAGTCTTTAAGCTTTTCCTTTGTACTTACTTTACTTTTTTACTCTCTCCCTATACCGTCAGGTACATAAGGGGGAGATCAGTCGACGCCACGCTTATCTGTTCCTGGCCACATCCTCCAATTTCGGCACCTCCAGGCCTTGGGTGATTGCCTCATTTCTTATTGTGCCTCTATATATTTTCCTTCCACGTTGGTAATATTAAATAGTCTGAAATGAAAGCCACGATATAACAATAACATTTTGATGCTTTAATTAGAGTTCACAGCACCAACGTCAGTTGTTTTTTTTACTTACCTTTTCCTGGACCCCTTGGCGAATTTTTTCTATTTTTTGTTTCTTGTGTTTTCTTTTTTTTTTTTAATGAAGTTTAGCTTTTTGTTGGTCAAAACAAAAACCATTACAACATTAATTTGTTATGTATGTTAACCCAAAAAGATGGTAGGTTTCATTCAACACCAGAGAAATTGAGCTGTCGGCATGCTTTGCGTTTTTCTGCTGTTACCAGGACATTCAACGTCAACAAAAAAACAACCAAACAACAACAACAACAACAAACAAACAAACAATCTGTTATTCCCCATAAGCCACCTGCTTCAAGTAGTTAACGCCTTTCTTTGGAAGGTCGTTTCCACCTTTCATACCTTTCAAAATGCTGTGCTTTTTTCCTTTGAGTAGCAACATCACGTGTGACGTAACGACCACCCGTCGTCAGGTACACAGAGTCACGTGCGGACATTGTAGTGAGGCGACTGGTCAGTTGCTGGTCACTCACAAACATGCCTGGATCTGCAGAGACCCCAAGTCCAACATTGGATCAGCACTATGCTCAAATGGGCCAGTTTAGGATCACAAAGATACATCTGCAGTAATAATGTAATGCAGATGGAATATTTTTTCCACCTGATCCAGTCAAGGTTAGAATATGCGGCCTGAGAGTCAAAAATGTTATCTCCACTACACTAATGTGTAGCATATGGAACCTTTTGACTCCGGACTCCTGTAACATGCAGGAGAAATCTGAGCTGCAGACAAAGCCCTAGAGCGCAGATCAAGCGGGAGAACTTAGCGCTGGCCACTGGTCCAATCCAGAGCTGGACCCGGGGCTTAGTGGCTTGGTTCCCCTACTGTTGGTTTTGCATTACGTCCTCAGTTTCCCCGCTCAATTAATGCCATTTTGGATGCAACCAAACAAATTGTCTTGTTAGTTTAGCTCAAAGCTCTTCCAGCGCGGACAAAACGCGGGATAGCACCTGCTAGAAGGCTGTTAACTCTTGCGCTTACATAACGATATTAGAAACCTCATGGAGGAGTCTTTAATTCCACTCACACAATGGCGCGCTTAGTCCATTAAGAGTTACAAATGCTATTGTATCGACAATCATTTGCTTCGCTTCTGCGTCTTTTGATAGGTGCCTGTTTGCGCAGTGGGTCGATGGTCAAGTGTACACTGGTCACCATGGTCAGTTCTGTCCCGTGCGCCCCTTGTGTTTGCTCCCATGGCCCGCTAAAGCGAGCGATTAGACCTTAGCAAGCCAGGGCTAAGCGAGACGTTACAAAGATACACTAACAAAACCTCACTCCGGACGCCATAAGATCCGCGACCCTCGCTAGCAGAATTTCCTGTAGAGAATGAGAGAATTTCACACTTTGGAAATCTGCGTGAAGATTGCGGTCTTGGAACGTCCGATAAGGCGAAGATTTTGACCGCCTTCTTAGATGGTCAAATATTAGCTCGCACCTCTGCCATCTTTTTCGCAGGGTCTGGAATCGCCTCGGCCGCCTTCGCTAATCCTTAAAGCTAATGATGTCTCGGAGATTTTCGTCTTCGTTACTCAAGAACCAAAGTGGTCTATCTTCCTTCTATGGCTTATGGAAATAAAGTCCTCTAGTTCTATGGTTTCGGCTTAAAGAACGGAGAGGCCCAAGTGGTTAGGCAAATAGGCAGATCTACAGGCCGGGGCTGGCCGTGTTTTGTGAGAACCCCTGAATTGAGGCTAAAGCCGCGGCCTAATCTGGGCCGGACACTCAAGACAAGAGACAGAAAAGCTTGTGGAAAACACAATGTAAGGAGGAAATCTGGGTTGATTGCTGGCTGCGGGTCAACAGAGCTAGAGTTTCCTGCTCCAAAATGCGTCAAACTGTTGTCTAGAGGCCGTTGTTCACGGTTGATGTCAATATAAGAAGTGTGACGTAAAAGCAGCGATCGACTTTTATAACCAATAACATTATAGGCTAACAGTTCAAAGAAGTGCAATAACACGATACTGATAATTCGATGAGTTGAAAAGGCCGAGAAAATAACACACACACACACACACACACACACACACACACACACACACACACACACACACACACACACACACACACACACAAAATTTAATAAATAACTGATGCACAGGGATAAAGTAGGGTTTACTAGTGGCGCTTAAACTCAGCGCTTTTTAGAACAATACGCTTGAAAAGTGCCTCAGGTAAGAACAGAACAGAATTTTGACAAGATAGGGGCAATTTTCGAAGTGTCATTTTGCCAGGGAAAGTGGAAGAATGACAGAAACAGATTACCTTTAAAAATAATAAATATAATGTTCATGTCTAGGATGTATCGCATTCCGATATTGCAGCACCTGGTTTGACACAAAACCCACTAATAATATAATTTCAAGATCTTTGTCAGACGTCAGATCAGAGGAAGCAGTGAGACGAGACGGAAGCATTCTGCCCTGTATATTATACACGGATCATGCGGGGGCGGGAAGAAGGGACAGGGATGGTGCACATGACAGAGACTTTTCTTGTGTTTATCCTGGGCCACCAGTCCGTCATTCGGTGAATTACCATAATTAGAGAGTAGACAACCCCACCAAACTGGCAGAGGCAGCCTGACAACAGAAACGTATGCGGGACGTAGAAGTGTCACGGCGCTATGGAACCATGCGCTCGTCAATTTGTGGGCTTATGGAGATATTGGTATCATCGTAAAGGTTGTTCCTTTGCCTTGCTTTCGACGAAAAATATCCATTCATCTTGAATAATAGAAGTCGAAATGTTTGCCATTGAAGGAGGTGGGGCCACCTGGTTTCAGAAGTAAAATTAGCGAGAAAATGGCCGCCAAAGTTTGGTGACTTCCATACCTTAAGAGTTCTTGGAAAATGGAAATTTACTTTTTTTTTGTCCCTTTAATCAATGTGTTTCCATAAAATCTACACCTAAAAGTGTTTCTAGATCTAAATGGACATATTGAGCCAAAGAATAAAAATTCGAAAAATGTTTCCAAACTGGCCGAAAAAATGCCGATTTCTTGGATTTCATAATTTTGACGAGCGCTTGAGTTCACCACGATGCCTCATCGCAGCAAGCACGGGGGCGAGAAATGCGCGCGCTGTCGTGGGGGAGAAAGCGCTGGTAATCTCCAAATGAAACAGATACGAGGCGACATTTTTAATCTGTTTTCTCTCCCTCTTTCTTTCTGCTCTGTATCGGCGGCGAAGTGTTCTTTTGAATTTTAAAAGACTTGCGTGGTGGTGGCAGCGGGTGCATACAACCTTGATGAAGTGTTGTTGAACCCAACTGCAAGATTATTTTTTTTTATCGACGCCAAAAGACAATCGTCCTCCGATTCAAGATGGCGACAGATCAGCTTAGCACCTTATCGCTATGTAAGATTGGGCTAAGAGGAACGCAATAAGACGTCAGACTACGAATGGCCCCCTTAATGCTGTAAAAAATGATTATATTGCATGCACTTATATTTAATTATTATCTTGTCGTCTCTCTTTGGGGGTGAATCCGGAATTTTGTTTCAGTTATAATTGGCTGTAGACACCAATACCGTCTGGGATGCACTGTTTAATAATAATAATGATAATAATGGATTGCATTTATATAGCGCATATCCACTTATGCAGTGCTCTATGCGCTTAACATGATACATATTATAGATTTACAAATCAATTTTAAAGGTACATAGTGTTACATACTCATGCAAACACATATTCACTCACGCACGCACCACACACACATACATACTCACATACACA
>NW_004797674.1:484050-486238 GCF_000002075.1 Aplysia californica
AGAGACAGAGAGACAGAGAGACAGAGAGACAGAGAGACAGAGAGATGTCTGTAATTTATAAAATGGGAACGGAACAAAAAAATCATATCATTATGACGTGTGTGTGCCTTACCTGGGACTAATTAACTTTTATTAATATAATATACCAGCGAGCAAAAGACACGCAAAATCATGTTTACCTTTGCAATGGTGATCATGTTCGTTTTTTTGTGTTTTTTTTAAACCAAGAGGGGTAATTAAACACAAACTGTTTGATGGCATTATGAAAGGATACCTGGCGCATCAATGTGAATACTAAATTTTAACGGAGTACATTTTCAGCTCCCGGTTAATGCATCAATATGCTCTATAGTGGTTATGGCCACCATTAGATCAGATAACCGCAGTAACTCTCCGGTACAAGGAAGCCATTAAGTTGTTGGTAAAACGTAGCGGGATCTGTCCCCGTGTCTCCAAGATGGCCACACCCAGTTCCTGCGTTCTTCTCGTCCTTGGTTGTCTCCCCTCGATGCGTCGTTTAATTTCGTCCAAAAAATGCTTAATTGGGTTTTAAGCCGTGCTAATGGCAGGGTCAGGCTGCAGAGTGATGCCATGGCGTTGGAAGAAATCCTGTGTAACACGGGAAGTGTGCACACAAGCATTATCTTGCTGGAACCGTAAGTTAAAATTTTGTTTGTGTAGAGGGGCCTAAGAACTGCTTTGCAGCGGGCAGCATTGATACCTTGACCCCAACCTTGGACTTGATTTTGGAAGATCATTGGTCCTATTTTGTGATTCCACATGATTCCATACCAGATCATGACGCGATGTCCTCCTCAGCGAGTCCTCTCTATGACACAATTGTCATGATAACTTTCACCTCCCTCTTGATAAACTCTGAGCCCCCTGTTTGTTGTATCTATGGAGAACAGGCATTCGTCCGAAAATGAGAACCGAAGACGCCTGTTGACATGGTGCTGGGCCCAATTGAGACGCTCCTGGCGATGGTGTGCGGTCAAGAGTGGACCATGGTAAGGTCGACGGCGTCTAAAACCTGCCTAACGCAATCGTCGGTTGGTTCACTGTGAGTCGACGTCTGACTCTTCGGTGGATATTCCTTATCGAATCTGATGTTCGTGTGGCTGTCTGAAGTCGATTGGAACGATGCATCCGGACAATGTGTCTGTATGCACGTACATCGGTCACTCTGGGTCAACTTGGTCTTTTTCTGTCCGCCGTAGAATTTGTGAGTTGAAAACGGGTTATCAGTTTGTGGACAGTCGAGATGTGAACACAAAAATGATTGGCGACCACAGTGGCCTTTCTTCACCCTCTAAGCGACCTATTGCTCTTTCTTGCAGTGTAGATCTAGCCCATAAACGTGGCCTTGTCGTTGCAAATGCAGGCGAAATGACCGAACGGATTTTTTATCACGGCTTTTATAACCGAGCTCAGGTGAATACTTTTCACCCTTTTTTCACTCTTATAGACCATGTTTCGAAGGGAACACGTTGCTTTTTCCATGCTTCGATTAAGGGGCAATAACTCTAGCTGTAGGTGACAAGCAAGACAGGCAACTTCTGATTTCCAAAGAGGAATATTACATACTATCGATGGTGTAAACTTCAGTCTTCTACCATTGATGGTTATTTAATTATGACCAAACTAGATTTTCGCGTTTCTTTTGCTCGCTAGTAGGTCTATATTATTCTTTGTTATATTATACATTTATTTATAAAAAACTGTGGTATATTATGTTTCCTTCTCTTATAGTACCTTAGTTTGAGACTTTCTTTTTATTTTCTACACAAACAGAAACCCGTAAGAATAATATATTATCTCCGATTCAGGATAAAGGTATTTCTAAAACAGTATGAAAATTATGACGTAGGGGTTCTAGTATCTAAGAGGTAGATGCTAGACTATAACAACATGTCATTATGCCAATTTACATAAACCCAGCGAAGTTGGTTCAGGTGAAATTTCTGGTATTTAGAAAATTGTAAAAGGTATTTTTCTTAAATAAGCTCATCGTAACATGATGAATCTGTAAGCCTATTGGATCACACATGCAAGCACATAATATGCACATAAACACAAGCTCACAAACAGACAGATCGAGAGAGAAATAGGATATTGGGGCGTGAGAATACGAGAGCAAGATTGTGTGTATATGTGTGTGTGTGTGTGTGTGTGTGTGTGTGTGTGT
>NW_004797674.1:486406-487837 GCF_000002075.1 Aplysia californica
AGAAAGAAAGAAAGAAAGAAAGAAAGAAAGAAAGAAAGAAAGAAAGAAAGAAAGAGAAAAAGGAGTTGGGGAAGAGAGAGAAGGAGGGAAGGATATAAGAAAAAATTTGTCATATGTAGACAGAACAATGGACAGGATGAGTTCTGAGGTAAGTGAAGTGAAAGGAAAGAGCAGTTTGCTTTATAAATAGTAATAGAAGAGAGGTAACTCAGTATAAGTAAGACTGGAGAATGTGAAGTTGTCTCCCTCGAATATGGCTTGCTGAAGGCGAACAACCCTTACACTTACACGACACTCCCGTTTAATAATACATGTTTTTAGAAATCAAGCAAAATCTATAACAACTGAACATGTTTTAATCAACATTTCATACGTCAAAAATACCAAAGTAATCCTAACGGTTGCGTTGACAGAAATGCCCATAATGAAATTGACAAAGCATTTCTTTGGGTAAAAATAATTTATAAATTACGACAGTGACAGCATTTCGACTTTCTTGTTGATGTTTTTATAAAGACAACAGTTAAACTTCTGGTTTATTTTTATATTTTCATTGCAATCTGTTCTCCGCTACTCCTCCGGCCTTGTGCCCACTGGTTTAGCGAGGCAGGTACTGCCCGAGGCACTCCGAGGGACGGAGAAATCTGACCCTCTTTTCTATCGGGAGGACGGTTATCGTCCACTAATTATTTTTTTTAAATCTTTCCGTTTTACGGAGCCTCCAGGCGCAGAACACTCGCAACCTTTATTTTTTATTTTTCCCCCTCATCTATTTTCACTTTTTGTTTTGTTTTTTGTGTTCACTTGAAATTTACTAATGAAATATAATTGCATTAAAAAAATATAACTTCACTGACGCTAAGTTGGTTCAGTGAATATCATTCGAGGCTTCGGAGAAGATGACCAGGGGGCTCTCGTGGCCAAGAGGTTAAGGTGTTCGCCTCTCATTCAATAGGTCACGGGTTCGAGTCCGGATAGCGATGGAAAATGTGTTTCTCTAAATCAAAATTGTTCTCCTTTCTGATCTTGCTCTCTAACAATGTTCTGTCGTCTGCTTTCGTCTCCGCTTTCTTCCCCCACCCCCTCACCTCCTTTGCCCCCTCCTCTGGGCTCCTGACTCTTTCTGCAGCCTTTCTACTGCTACTCCAGTAGCTCCCTCTTACTGCTGTCTTTCAGCCACACCCTGACCTTATGGTAGGAAGGATCTACACCTAGCCTTCTCGGACCAGGGCGAAAAATCTCGGAGGTCCTGAGTGCAAGTTGCGCACGTTAAAGATCCCTTGGTGGTCCAAAATCGATCAGAGTAGACTTCGGCCACTATCTATGCAAAATTCAAAATTTCCTACCGACTCAAAATGTTAAATGTGTCCCGAGCGCTCATATGACCTTATGCAGTTGCGAGCGCCGTAAAACGCTTACAAAAGAGAGAGA
>NW_004797674.1:488746-489938 GCF_000002075.1 Aplysia californica
CAAGGATCGTTTATGTTCAAAACTGCTATTAATAAAGATTGCAAGTTGTAGCCTACTCTCTTTTACTTAAACGCTTTGCTTGTCTGTCTGTTTGTTTATTTGTTTTTTTGTGGAAAACTTTATGTGGCCCAGGTTCACCCAGACTAACTCCCCTGCCTCACCCCCCCCTCCCCACCCCCCTTCCGCCCAGAGTGATTTTGGTAAACTACACGACAGATCAAGGGGCGGATCTCGACACCTTAAACAATTTAAACCTAAGACCAGGAAAATCACAGGTCACTCAAGTCATGCCTCGCCTTTATTATTATATTTCCGAGTTGACGAGGTCAAATATCGGAGATACAGATCTTTGTTTCGGAGATGAGGGGCGATAACCGGTGGGCGGGGCACGGCGTGGCTTGGGCCAAGGGAAATCACTGCTCATATTGTCATGGTTCTTTCTATTGTGTATGAAAGTTAAAACCCCCTTAGCGAGAGGAAAGAAGGAAAAACCGAAAAGTTGATCGAAAAATAATTATTCGAAAGTGCCTTTTTGGTTGAGATGATGTTAGAGTTTCCTCCAAGCTCTTGGCCTACTCTTGTTAAGGTTGTGTTGGGTTTTCTCTTTCTTTTTTCTTTAATTCTTTCTTTCTTTCTTTCTCTCCCCCTCTCTCTTTCTTTCTTTTAAACAGTTTTGTTTTCAAGAAGACCCTATATGTTTTACATTTTTATTCACATCTATTAGGGCTAAACCATCTTCTTTGTGGCTTCAATAAACACTTTGATTGAAACCTTAAGCATCCTGTCTGACTCGGTCCCTGGTTCCATCTCTCGATCCATTGCATTACCCTGAGCGGCTTGTCAAGTGCAATGCTTGATTTGGACTTAATGCAGCTGGCTATATTCTTATAATATGTGGCATCGGATCTAAGCCTAAGAGTAAATCACTTTCCAGTGTTTTACATTCCATCGATTACGTTATAATTTAAAGGAGCATTGTCTCATTTTGTTAAGGAAACGTGGGGAGACCTAGGCTTTCCACATGTTATAATGAAAAGGGTTGGCTAAAACCCAATTAAATTGTAAAAGTATTTTTTTTAAAGAAAGTATACGAGTTTTATTGTTGTTGTTATGTTGTTGTTGGTGGTGAGTTAAGAGTTTGTTTGTTGTTGTCTTTTTTCTATTTTGTTGTTGCTGTTTTTTCTTTTTAGTC
>NW_004797674.1:490614-491418 GCF_000002075.1 Aplysia californica
CTCTCTCTCTCTGGGAACTTCACCAGCCAAGGCGCTATCATTTGAAAAAAAGACAAGAAACAACAGTTACCACCTGATTACATTTGAACTTACATGTTACCACTGACAACAGATTCGTGATACAACAGTTATGGAGCGCAGTGCATGTACCATTGGCTTATTATTTTGGTTCATTTTGTCGTTTTGTTTCGCTGACGTATGAACGCTGGTTTGCATTTTATAATAGCTTTTCACGTACCGGAAGTATCAGTTTTATTTTCACAGTTACATTACTTATCAAGATGGCTGCCCCAGCAGTTGACAATGCCAGAGAGAAAGCTCTCGCCGACTATCGCAAAAAACTTCTGGATCACAAAGAATTGGAAGCAAGACTCAAAGAAAGTACGGTTTTGTGTTAGAAAATGAACTGTATTGTGTGTTTCTTTTCAAGTTGTATCTAAATGGTCGCTAACTTAACGAGAAATTCTAGATTAGATTATCTTCTCTGTCTCTAAAATGCCCTGTCATAGTCAAACTCAAAGCAAACAATTGTTACGAACATTTGATAATTTGAAAGATACGTCGGGTGACAATATTCCAGTTTTGAACGTAGTTTTTTTTCTTACTTGCCCTTTTAACTAAATCGGAAGGACTTCCGTAATGAGCGACCACCCCAGCCTACGCAATAAAGAAGGAACTTTTGGGCCACCTCTATTCTCACGCAGGCGAGTCTTGTGGCTATTCTCACCCGGTGCGCGTTCACCAAATTTTGCGTTCACCCTAAACCACAGAATTCTACACTGTGATAACAGAAAAATTGTAGAA
>NW_004797674.1:492508-494466 GCF_000002075.1 Aplysia californica
AATCAAGCTCATTTGAAATATTTTGTATAGAAAAATGGAAGTCTTGTTTCCTGACTATCCTTTCGAGCTCCTCATGTCTAAGTGGGTCAATTTCTTCTATAATTTCATTGGACGAACATCTAGAGCTATCAACTTGGCATGTTTTGAATGAGACGTATATACTTCGGTTACGAACCAACGCAGACGGTTCTAGAAGGCCAAAAAGCAGACAAACTCAGACTGACGCACACACACTTGAGCTGAACGGGAGATGATGCTCGCCGCGAGTGCGCTGAGCCAGGGGCCAGACTGACGTGGGACCAGAACGAAGGCGAGTTGCCGAAATAGGCTTAGCGGGAAACAGAAACCCGGCCCCCACAGGACGAAGGTTAACTTAATATTTTTAAAAGTTGGCGTAATGAATTGCAACAGTTGAAAGGATGAAATTCCTGGAAAATGAATGAAAATAAAGAGACAGCAGTCATCACTAGACTAATGCCTAACTAATTAGCCTATATAATGAAAAATGACTGAACACTGGAAGGATCTTCCTCTATGAGATCGACTTGAGTCTGTAGTAGTGTAGTGTAGTTGCATGGCTGGCTGCAGACTGCACAGGGGTAGGCTAGTTTTTCAATCTAGATTAGAAGTCTGGAATCGGATAAAACAAAGCCCAGGTTAGGAATAGAATAGAACGGCATAGAGGTGTCTCTAGTCTACTCTAGAGAATTTTCCACTCGTAGTGGGAGGACTTCCGTAACGAGCGACCACTATTAAATCTATATTATACTCAAAGGCTTCCAAAATCATGATGGGAGACCGAAAGCCACTGTTATACCATCTGTTCATGACAAAATTACGGTAGTTTGCGCATTTTTAAGCCCAGTTTAAAGTTTTGAAGGTCTGAGTCGGGGATTAGTAGACTTGAATCAAGGTGCAGCCATTGTTGACCATGCAGACTTTATCTACTTCCGTTGTTTAGGAACGCAGAGTTGCCAGGTTTTCTTCGGTTTCTAACCAAATTCTCACTGCGATTAAATTCTAGCAAAATACATTGTATTATTATTAGGCAGGAGGAATTCCGCAACAAGCCACCAATATGAAATTGAGAAAAATAGAGGGTTGTTAGGGTTAGGGTTAGGTTTAGGGATAGGGGTAGAGGTATGGGTAGGGTCTGGGGTAGGGGTTGGGACAGGGGTATGGGTAGGGGTTGGGATAGAGGTATGGGTAGGGGTAGGGTCTGGCCCGGGGTAGGGTTAGGGAGATAGGTCTTTCCTTGTGTTTAATGAAGGTTAGTTGTTGGGTTGGGATGGGGGTAGGGGGTAGGGTTAGGTCTTTTCTTTATTGTGTTTTTTTGGGGGGTTAGGGTTTGGTGTAGGGGTAGGGGTAGGTCTCCTCTTTATTGTGTTTGTTTAAGGCTAGGGGTAAGTCGTTGGGGTCGGGGTGGAGGTAGGGGTAATAGTAGGTCTCTTTTTTGTTTTGTTTGTTGAGGGTTAGAGGTGGGGGTGGGATGGAGTAGGCTTTGGGTTAGGGTTAGGCCTCTTCTTTATTGAGGTTGTGAAGGGTTGGGGATCGGTGTAGGGGTAAGGTTTGCGGTAGAGTTCGGGTTAGGATGGTAGTGGTGGGGTTAGGGTTTGGGGTAGGTCTCTCCTTTATTTTGTTTGTTGAGGATTATTAGGGTAAGGGGTAGGGTTGGGGTAGAAACTAGGGGTTGGGGTTAGTGTTGGGGTAGGGGTGGAGGTAAGCTTGTATTTGTTGAGTGTTAGGGGTAGGTCTCTTTTGTATTGTGTTTGTTGAGGGTTAGGTTTTTAGGGTTGGGGTAAAGGTAGGGGTAGGGATAGGGGTTGGGTCAGGGTACGGGTTAGGACTCTTCTTTATTGTGTTTATTGAGGTGGTCGCTCGTTGCAGAGGGTAGGTTTTCTTTTCTCATAGGGTAATTGGTGGGGTGGGGGGTTCAGGAGCAGCACTTCTTATTTATG
>NW_004797674.1:495217-517142 GCF_000002075.1 Aplysia californica
GGTCAAGTGTGTGTGCGTCAGTCTGCTTGAGTTTGTGTGCGTTTGTGGCCTTCTTCTAGAACCACCTGCGTTGGTTCGTAATCGAGGCACGCGCGGCGAGCATCATCTCCCGTTCAGCTCAAGTGTGTGTGCGTCAGTCTGAGTTTGTCTGCGTTTTTGGCCTTCTAGAACCGTCTGCGTTGGTTCGTAACCGAAGTATATACGTCTCATTCAAAACACGCCGAGTTGGTAGCTCTAGATGTTCATCCAATGAAATTGTAGAACAAATTGACCCACTTAGACATGAGGATCTCGAAAGGATAGTCAGGAAACAAGACTTCCATATATTTCTATACAAAATCTTTCAAATGAGCTTGATTTTGTATGAAATGATACTAGATTCTACCTGATGAAAAATTAGCTTGTTTGATAATTTTGAATCCATTTTTCTGGTAAAAAGAACAATTTGAGTGCAAAACATTAGGAAATTCACCAATATTATCCCTTTTTGAACCCCAGGTCATTCATAACAACAAGAGCGTCTAAAAAGGTTATTTGAATCGATGTAACTACTCGTAATTATGTCTTATCAGCTTATGAGAGGGGGTTATTCATGTGTTCGTAACGCTTTATAAATAGAAAGCTATAAAAGATAGAGCATTATTTTCACCATCGATTAACACCCTCCCACGGTATTCATGGCGAAAACACAGGTTTCCAGGCACGCTCGCTGTACACCAAAAGTGCACACTGAGTGACCCCGGCGGCCTGCCCAGAATGTCCGACGTAATCGGTTGCTAAGATTGGCATCTCAGCACAGACGAAGGACAAGAGTTAATGAGTTGATGTGATATATAGTATACTGTTACTTGCCATTGTAGGTATGCCATGCATACTTCTACACTAACTGCATAGAAGGCCCTAGTTCTAGTAATGTTTCTGGCTTCAGAAGGAAAGTCATTGACATTCGTTTGGAAAAAACTGGGGTCTTTTCAAGGGTGCACAACCCCTTGTATTTTGCTGTAATTTATTCTTTGTTATGGAATTTTATGCCATCAGGTTTTGAAAATGACCCTATCCAGATCAGGTGGGGAGGGTTTTAATTTCTTGAAAGAAGTATATCAAAGTGTGGGAGTGAAAGGTAAATCACTTTTTAATTATTGAACCTGTCTTCCCCCCCCCCTTACACACACACGCCCAGAGTTCAGCGGTAAGATGTTGTATAAATTCTGTTAAACCATTTCAGTTTGCACCGTGTCGTTCATTTGTGTTTGCGGAAAGTGTGAGGGTAAAGTGTTCTTTTTGCCTTGAACCTGGAAATAAAGTCTTACATTTTTTTTCTGTTTTCAGTAAGAGAAACCCTAAAAGAGTTGACCAAGCAGTATGACAAGTCAGAGAATGACCTCAAGGCTCTGCAAAGTGTGGGGCAGGTATGTATTGATTTTAATGTTGGGAAGAATATGGAGTATCTTGCCGTTCTGGCAGAAAATTTTGTTTCATGTTGAGCAAACCACTTGTTTTTACGAGACATTTTTTAAAAACAGAAGTAAACGTGATGAAGTTACATATTGTGTCATTTTTCATTTTACAAGCTTTCAATATTTATTCCTTACCCTGTGCCCTTTAAAACCAAACTTGCTTTTTGTTTTGCAAATTCAGTTTGTGTATCAAAATGTTAATCATCACTTCCCGTTAACTTTTTTACATGTGTATGAATTCCAATGCAATTTTCATTTCCATGTTGATTTTAGCTTTTGTACTATCTAATTTTTTAACATATATATCTTTGAATTTTGCTTTTTTTATTTAAACTGACTGCAGATTTTTGTAATCACACTTTTTGTGTCCCACCAGATTGTTGGAGAAGTCTTGAAACAGCTGACAGAGGACAAATGTAAGTTCTTTGTAAAGATGGGTTTTGTTTCTGAGTGTTGGGTCTTGGCAGTGTATAATTTCTCTGCAGTTACAAATTTATGTACAAACTGATAAATGTTTTTAGGTTGAAGACGATCAGCTTCAGACTAGGTGCTCAGTTTTTATTTTGACCTGAGAGAAACGGGGATTCTTTCTCCTTTTGCTGGGTCCAAGGTTTTTGTGGAATGCGAGGTTGACTGTTGTAAAGTGTTATTTATCACAACATGTTTGCGTAAATTTTGCATCTTTTCAACTTAACCATTGTTACAAAGATGCAATCACTTGTTTATATATGCTATTGTTTTGGGTAACAGGCGCAATGTTGCTGCAGGTTTTGGTCTTTTAAATTTGTAAAGTAACTTTCCCCCAATAGCTCTTCTTTGCTTAATAAATGTCGTTCTGTGTTTTTGTTACAGTTATTGTGAAAGCCACAAATGGTCCTCGCTATGTGGTTGGTTGCCGCAGACAGCTGGACAAGTCCAAACTCAAGTCTGGGACTCGTGTGGCTCTGGACATGACAACACTGACCATCATGAGGTAAGATGTCTATCACTTTTTTATTCCATTTAGTAACAACAGTGTCTGTGGTCAATTTTTAAAATCTTTGTTCTGGAGGAGAGATTTCGTATTTTTGGCGTGTTCGTTTTTATTCTGGGATTTGAGGCTTAGCTCAGTCTGACATTGTGTCCTTGGGAAAGGCACTACTCAAATTTCCCCATTTGCCTTGGTCTTATCGGATATAGATTTTAAATTTGAAAGTCCTGCCTCTTAAATAATTTTACAGTGCTTTTTTCAGTGTTGTAAGGGGCATTAAATCTATTGTACAATTTTGCACATTTTCATTTCTTCATCATCAAATGCCAGATCTGCGACAGACATCAGAGTTCATGGCCTGCCATTCATTCCTATGCTCGGGTGCTCACAAAACAAGCGATATTATCCTGATCTTTCCCCGTCACTATTTCATATCATATTATTCTTTTTCATCAGATATCTGCCTCGTGAAGTGGACCCACTAGTGTACAACATGTCTGTGGAGGACCCGGGTGATGTTTCTTTTAACCAGATTGGAGGTCTGGGAGAGCAGATCAGGGAGCTGAGAGAGGTTTGTGTCTTTTTTTTTTCTCTTTGAGGCTGTCTGAGTAAACTTTTAAGTGTTGGTTGTCGTAATTATGTGGGCAAAGGATGCGCTTACTGTCCACAGTTTAAGACTGGTGAAATGTGTTTGTGTGAATGGCAGTTTGTGTTAGGGAAGGTCATTGTGTTCTTTATTCATACTTTTTTTTTTTTTGGTCTGAGGAGTGTCGAACATGAGTTTTTGTAGGATTTGCATCTGACACAATCATCATATGTTGAGTGCTTTGGATTGTAAAGATTATTTAGAATATTTTATTTTTTAAAATTTGTTCCCCCTCCTCCCCTCTTTTTCTTCTGTCCTTGCACTTGGTCTGTAAAAGAATTGGACCCCTTCTGAAGTAGTTTCTGTAAAGTGTTGTTTAATAGGCTTAGGCATTGACTGAAGTAGATGTCTTTAGACCTAGAGTGACACCCTCTTTATTTATAACTTTTCCATCCTCTTCCCTCCGACAGGTGATTGAGCTCCCCTTGCTGAACCCAGAGCTGTTCCAACGTGTGGGCATCACCCCACCCAAGGGATGTCTGCTCTATGGACCACCTGGTACAGGGAAAACACTTCTGGCTCGAGCTGTGGCCAGCCAACTGGACTGCAACTTCCTCAAGGTGAGAACAGGGCTGTTCATTTGGAGAGTGAATGTTGTGGGAGAAAAGATTGAAACCTTTTTTCAAGGGGTGTGAAGAATTTCTGAATTTTTTATTTCTAAAAATCTATTTATTAAATTTTCATCTTTTGCATGTTGGATGTGAATGCAAATTTGTTTATTGTTTGGTTTTGGGTTTTTTAGTCATCCATAAATTCTTCTGTCCTATCCAACATGCTGGTGGTTGGAGGGCACTAATGATATATCCTACATTATTTTTTCAATGTACTTCTTTTCACTCAAACAAACAAACCTGTCAAACATCTATCCACCTTCTATTGTCTGTATGTTACTTTCGAGTAACACCTCTTATCTTCAGCTTATATTTATGACCTATTTGTATTGCAAGTGCTGTAATCCTTTTACCAAAACTTAACTGAACTCATTCTACCCTTGCAGGTGGTGTCCAGTGCCATTGTGGACAAGTACATCGGAGAGAGTGCTCGGCTCATCAGGGAGATGTTTGCCTTTGCCCGTGACCACGAGCCCTGTATTATATTTATGGATGAGATTGACGCTATAGGTACGGGCTATGCTGTCTGTTGTAAACAGTGATTTTCTTTTAATATGTAATATGTAGTTGACAATTTTGTGTTGTGCAAGTATTTTGCAGAATTTGAGGAAGAAACCCACTTCAGTGTAGGTCTAGATGAAAGGTGGAAATACTGTTTATAATTTTTTAAAAGAAAGTATCTGCTTCCCCCCCCCCCCCCCTCCTCTGAATTCTTTAAATTGTTAGGTTTTAGTTTTTGTCCCCCATCATGTGTCTAGAAGACTTGGTGTTCAATGGAGGAATGAATGGAGGCATCCCTGATGACACATGCAGTAGTTGTTCACCATCTATAGGACAATATATTATATTCTTCATTATTTTTCTCTGTTTTATTGCTGGCAAAGGTGTAGTTGGGGTCTCTTTTCTTTAAAAAATTTGAATTCTTCTTTCATGCTTAACATCATGATTACTCCCTTGTCAGCCTCACAGAGAGTGGAGATCCCAGATGTGCGTAGTAGGTCAAGTAAATTGCTCATGAGGACCTCAACGAGACCTTAGTCTAGTTCCTTCCTTTTGTCACATCATCTTTTTGTTTATTTTCCTTTTTCACTTCTTTCAGGTGGAAGAAGGTTCTCTGAGGGCACGTCAGCAGACAGAGAGATCCAGAGAACTTTGATGGAGGTATGTGATGATGCTAAGTGGCATGATGAACTTTGAAATGCACCTTTAATTCATGTTTTTAGTTTCTCATCTCTTCCTTCTCTCCTTTTGGTTTAATTAATTTATTATAATAGTCTTGCTGGTATCTTTCTTATTTCAAAGGCAGAATGACATGTCTCCCTAGAAACAGTAGTTTCCCAAGTGATAAAGTTACATAAATCGGGATCACAATTCCATTGTCAATGGCAGGATGACATATTTACATTTCTGCATAACCATGTTTAGAAGCAGTTGTTTCTCTGGGTAAGTGCAGTCTAAAGCTTTTGGCATTTTTTTCTCAAAATTCTGAAATATACAGTTAAGTCAATCTACCTTGGGACGACTGATCCCTTGCCAGGTGGATGGTTGATTTAAAAAATGCACAGTGGTGGTTGGTTATTTCTTATTCTTGACTGTTTTGCTACTGTTCCTGTATAATTTTAGTCCTAAGGGTACATGAAAAAAGTAAATCCTTTGCTCTTTCCTTTCAATTCTTCTACATAAATTATCAATGGAAGAGATATAATCCTAGTCTCTTCTAAATTATGATTGTATACTAATACCTTATGCACTTTTTGTACAGATCAGTGCCCCATGGTCCTGCTTTTCCTTAACAAAAATACAATTCTTTAAATATAATGTGCTTGTCCTTAACCCTAACACTTTTTTTTTGTTGTAATCAGTTGTTGAATCAGATGGATGGCTTTGATGCCTTAGGCCAAGTGAAAATGATTATGGCCACCAACCGACCAGACACGCTGGATCCAGCCTTGTTGCGACCCGGACGTCTTGACAGGAAAATTGGTTGGTACATGTTTGTCATGTTGGAATATCACCTGTACTCAGATCTCTTTGAATTTGTTCCCTACAGGGGGTTGCATTTTGCAGCCTAACAAATTCTTTATCTTTTATTCTCTTGAGTATTTAGACTCGCCCAAACCTTTTTTTTTTTTTTTAGTGCTCATATTTCTTTTTTCCCTTTATACTGTTTGATATGAAATTAATTTACCTTGATTATAATGAGTAATACAATAGAGTTTTTCTTGAAAAGTACATGAGATATATTTTTCTGATTACTGTCAGAAAGGAAAGAAAAAAAATGACCATCAATATGGTTTGGTCAGAGCAAGGAAATCAGTGTAGTGGTGAAAGAGTTGAATTTTTAGTTCTAAGTTTGATTATAATTTTTCCTTTTGCCTACCCCTTGTGTCATACAATGCTTCATCCAAGTCTTGTCAATGATATATAGTAGATGCTATAGTGGAAGTGTTTTGATTTCATAGACCTTGCTCTGATTTTGTGTCAGGTTACATCAGTAATATGCTTTTTGTAAGTGTCTCTTTATATTGAAAGATATTATGTATGAGCATAGAGAGTACCCATGTTGAGCTTGCTTTTGATCAGCTGAGGGTCTCAAATGATGGCATCGTCTAGCAAATCATTTCAACCTGCACCTTATTTCATAAGTTATATTTGTATTTCCAGTGTTGTTTTTCCATCTTGTATATTTCTATTTTTTGTGTCTATATAGAATGATTCTTGTGATGTCTTCCAACTGTATCAAGAAAGAGGAACTTACAGGATTGCCTTTTCTTTTCCAGAAATCTCCCTACCAAATGAACAAGCTAGACTGGAAATTTTAAAGATTCACGCTAACCCCATAGCCAAGCATGGAGAAATTGGTGAGTTCAGCTTAAGTGTTACTTTCGGGTTTTATTTCTGAAATGTAATAATTTCTTATTTACTACTTGATGTAAGACTGCCATTCTCCATTTTGAAAAGTGACGTATGACAAAGTATTACACTGAGCTGTGGATATTTAATTTGTCCAAGATTTTGAAAGTGTTCTTTTTTTCATTGATATAAAAATTCGTGTAAAGATTTATTTTATCTGAAATTTGTATAAGAATGTAAATTATATGCATTATCTCTGAAAGTCCACTAATATTTCTTTGATATAGAGTACTTTGAAATCAGTTCTTATCATGCCCAGTGTGCAAAAGTAATGCTACCCCCCCACGGGGCGGTGCCACTGACTGAAGTGTCTTTGGGCCTTTCCGTAAGGGGGGACATTTCTCGTTCTAGCACAGTTGAATTTTAAAGCGGCTGATTCATCAATGCCACGCTCATAACTGTGCTTGATCTACAACAGGGAAATGCTGCTTTTTCTTTCCTAATCCTTACTATTGTCATTTTTCCTCTACTTCTGTTTTATGTTTGTCTCACTCTTGTGACCCACTATTTCCTGGGTGCCTTGATAGTCAAAGCAGACTTTGTGCTGTTGAGGCTAGAGAGGTGAGCAGAGTATGTCTGATTCCCTGTAAGGACTTCTCTGTTGACATCCACCCTTTGGCGCTCATACTCATATGACCTTATGCGGTTGTGAGCGCCGAAAAACCTCTACTAAAAGTAAAAAGTAATGCTATTTTGATGCTTTTCATTGAGGTTTCAATTTAAAACCTTGGCTTTTCACTATTTCTTTTTGTAGACTTTCTTTTTCGAATGGGCCACTCTAACATTACATGGGTTTAGTTTGTTAATTGTCATTAGGGCTCACAGGAAAATAAATTTGTATCACTTTTTTTTTCACACCTTCAGATTGGGAAGCTGTGGTGAAACTGTCAGAGGACTTCAATGGTGCTGATTTGAGGAATGTCTGCACAGAAGCTGGTAAGTATGGTGGAACAAGTGTTAAGAGACGGTAGTAGCGGATGGGGAATGAAAGTTCAGCTCTTTCAGTTTTTCCTCTTTGAGTGGAGCAAATTGTAGTTGGGAAGGCAATGTTCAATGGTAAATATATATTGAGAAAAGAAATTACCCCTCGATGTGTTGTGTTTTGGAGAGATGGGCCAGTGGGATATGTCCATTCTGCATTTAGTTTTTGTCTTGGTCCTGCTTTTTTTCACCAATGCATTCAGGCTTTCTCCTGTGCTTATTGTGTGCTATATATAGATGTTATGCCATGCTTGTGAAGGCTTTGTTACATTTTACAAAGTGGGTGGATGACGGGCACTGGTGGGGCATGCTCCTTTTTTTATCAAACATTTATCATCTTTTCCTCCCCTCCTATTTTTCTTTGTATGCTACTCTCTTGTATCACTTCTAATCTGCGGCACTTATATTACAAATCTGTCTTGCAAGTTCCATAAAATCCTTACTAAAAGTTGCTTTACAACACTATTCAGCTTTTGACCGTCTTCTCTTTCAGGTATGTTTGCCATCCGTGCTGAACGTGACTACGTGGTGGAGGAAGATTTCATGAAGGCTGTCAGGAAAGTTTCAGACAACAAGAAACTGGAGAGCAAGCTGGACTACAAACCTATTTAAAGTGTAAGCCTCTTACAACCATCTAGGGTTTGTCATGCCTGATTCGATTGACTTTTCATGAGGAATGTTTGATGTTTATGAGCATGTGTTTCTAGACTTATCTGTTGTGTAGTTAACACAATGATGTCAAATGAGCTTTTTTACATAAAGTGTAATGAAAGGAATGTTTAGCTATTCATCATTTGCAAAATCATTTTGAAAGGCATTGGTAATGTTCAGCTTTTGACATCTATGATGAAAGAAGGAGAGTTTTGCCATACCTGGTATATGTTTGCAAACTAAAAAAGTGTAACAGAAGATGAGATTGTTTTTCCCCATTTGTATTTATCTTGCTGGAGAAGATTTCTCAACTCTACAAGTTATTTGTCAGAATTCTAGATTTGAATAGCGATACACTGAGCGCTCATTGCATTATTCAACTTGAAGATTTATTTTCAATAATAGATTTCTGAATCAAATATAGATGGCAGTTTGTGAAATATGTGCAGAAACATTTTTTTGCTCCATTCTACAAATTTCAGTCATTGTAATTTGTATAAAATGAATGTTGTATGTTATGTGTGTATGGATGAATTAGTTTGGTGCGTGGCAATTGTGAATGTGAATATGTTTGAAATAAAATACAATCTCTTCCACAATTTTGTTTTTTCTTTTCATTCAAGTGATTTTTCACAATAATATGAATTTCCTAATTGCTTTATATTTTAATTAAGAACTGACAACTTGTGCCGTGGAAATTACAATTTGGAGAAATAAGTCTATTGAATGGTTATTGTAGGAAAAGGCTGAAGTAGACCAATGTTGGAAGAGGGAAATATAAGGACTGATCTTCAGCCTCCTGTATTTAGTCAGAGTTAGACTGCCATGTGGAAATGGGGAAATAAGTTTGTGAGCACATTGTCAAACTAGAACTAGAAAATTGATTTCGATAAGAAGACTGATCATAGGCCTGTATCTTGAAGGAGTAAAGGTAGAGAAAGCTGAAATTTGGCACTAAGCTTAATCTTTTTCTATGTAGTGGCCTCCCACAGTTACACATTTTTGCCATCAGTGTATGACCTTGAAAAGAGGTAATCAGTTCCATATGCGGCATGTATATTCGTAAAAATATCCTGCTGTTGCTTGCCTTGCAAGAACAAAAACTTCATTACTGCCCTGTGCTCAATTTTCTTTATTTGTATGTTGAAACTGGAGAACAACATACCCCCATTCACTCGCAGTGCACTGGTGGTAAAACCAGTAACTGGAAATTCCCCAAAATTGACCTGCATTCTTGGAAGGAAGATAATTGTTGGCTTTCACCCCAAATTTCAGCCTTCTACCTTTATTCCTTCATGGTCAGGTAAAAAAAACTTTTGGTATGCCCCTCATACACATGCTGGTATTTCAGATTTGTCTGAATGGTAGGGACTCTAGCTGGAGACACACACACACACAAGGAGAACTTAACTTTGTTCATGTTGTCTGGGGGCCAGGAGAATAACTTCAGATATGTTGTGACATACCTTAGATTTATTTTATTTATTTGTCCCTGAGATGTTTATTAATTTTCATCTTCCTAGAGTCAAAATTGTATCATGACTTTTGAAATAGATACTGCATGATTCTGGGAAAAAATGACTAGTCTTTGCATGATCTACTTTCAGAAAAGAAAGGCATGTGGGGCTTGTCAATGTCGAACACTTTTGATTTTGGGGCTCTCGTGGTCAAGAGGTTATTGTGTTCGTCTATAATTCAACAGGTCCCGGGTTCGAATATAGACAGCGACTGATAATATTCTTCACTAAATGTTCTCCTTTCACCTTTTTTCCTGCTCTCTAACAATGTTCTGTCTTCTGCTTTCGTCTCAATTTTCTGCCCCCCTACCCCTCACCTCGTTTTCCTCCTCTGGGCTCCCGACTCTTTCTGCTGCCATTCTACTGCTACTCCTTGACTCCTTACTGCTGTCTTTTAGCCACACCCCTGATCTTATGGTAGGTAAGATCTAACTCCTAGCCTTCTCGGATATGGGCGAAAAATCTAGCAGGTCCGGTGTGCAAGTTGCACACGTAAAAAATCCCTTGGTGACTTGGTGGTCCAAAATCGATAGGAGTAGGCACTGGCTGCCCCTGGGCAAAATTCAAAATTTCCTGCAAATTGAAAATGTTTAATGTGCACTCATTTGACTTGATGCACTTTAGAGTGCCGTAAACACACACACATAAAAAGACCCCTAAAAAATCTTGATTTTTTAAAGGAAAAAATTGTAATTCTGGTTGACTTTCTTAGCTAACTGGTTTTACTTAGTGAAGCAGCTTGTGGTTTCTTCCTTTCGTTGACATATCTCACTTGAAAATAACATTGTTAAGTTAGATTATGTAAATAGGTGTCTGTGGTATATTGGTTAGGCACTTTGCCGTCACATGCTAAGAATTTTTTTCAACAATCTCAGACTTTCTTCTGGAACATTATTCCCTGTCGGTTGGCCCTGAGAGTGAGGCATAGTTGATGAAGCCTGCTTTCTTAACAATCTAAATTTGTTTTAAAAAATAAGATTGTGCAAAAGAGCAGAGTATTTCACTCAGTCCTTTGACAGAGCTTTTGCTATGAATGTGACTGAAATTGTTCTTTTCTGTTTTTTCAAAAGCATGCACGGGGGCTCTCGTGGCCTAGAGGTTAAGGTGTTGGCCTCTCATTCAAAGGTCCTGGGTTCGAATCCGGTTAGCAACCGAAACATTTTCTGCTCTAAAATTGTCTCCTTTCAAGATCTACACCTAGCCTTCTTGGACAAGGGCAAAAAATCTTGGAGGGCCCATGTGCAAGTTGCGCACGTCAAAAGACCCCTTGGTGGTATAAAATTGATAAGAGTAGGCTTCCTACCAACTGAAAAGGATGAATGTGTCTTGCGCGCTCATATGACCTTATGCTGTCGTGAGCACCTTAAAACACTTACCAAACAAAAAGCATGTAGTGGCCTTCAAGAGGGCAAAGGCGAGGTGACAGGAACAATATGGGAATAGGAGAGAAAATAAAACTTCAAAGAAACATTCTCCATTTGTCATTTAAAAAATTTGACAACTCTCGAAATAAGATTTTAAAAGATAATTTATTCATGCAACATTATATAAAATGTAAAACTGATGTCAGAGTTGTGAATAATTATGTGCATAGCCCTATTAGAGTGCACTGCCCTCATTTGCATAGGTAAAGAACAGGAAACTGTACAATTAACATCAGGAGTTTTTGTAAAGACTACACAGACACTAGATCGAATATAAACTATGCATCTGACACAGAGCCCTTGTAGAGCCCGGGCTAATTATTATTTATAAATATAGCGCATCCATTTGGAGGGAAAGTAAGTCTGAAGCAAGGTAAAACACAGGTCCAAAACTTGCGTGTGTGAGGACGAGTGAACAGTAAATTGCAATGGACAGAAGGAACAGGTGGTGGAAACACACACACCATCATAAATTATAGATTAATCCTAGTTCTGTAGAGCGGCAGCAGTCGCAGTTAAGTAGAATCACAGTCACAGAGACACAACATCAGCCCACATCGACTGGGTTTCCAAGTTAAAAACATTTCAATTTCATCAATATTTCTTCTACAAATTGTAACAAAGTACAAAAAGAAAGAGGGGAGGAAAGTCCTACTCCAGATAGTTTTGAGCGACAGGGAATATGATGAGCTATTAAATTAATTAATTTGACTGTATCTCTTCCACCAGCGCACTGCGCCAGTAAGTAACCTGCTGTCTCCATGTTGATGTCGAAAGAAAGCACATGGAGGCCTTGGTTTCATCCCTTCGTTGTCAAGTTTCTCTTTTCCTACAGTTTTCTTCTGTTGTTTTCATTCATTTGAAAACAAATTCAGAATTAGGAAAACGGTGCTATCGTGGGAGGTTTATGTTGGTTGATACTCCCATTTTTTGTTTTCATACATTTAGTTTAGAATCTAATAAGCTAAACAGAGAAGGATTTGAGATTGTGATGTCCTTGTGAGGAATGGAATATTGGATGCACATCCCAAATTCAGTTACCAGAATTTTGAATTCATCGCGAGTTAGATTAAAAATATGGATGGGTACTGTGAAAGGAAATTATTTTTCTTAGTTCGAGGTCAATGCTTAATGTTAGGGCAAATGATTACTTCATTTTATTACATTGAGATGATAGACTATCTACATTGAAACAGTTGCCAACAAAGAAAACCATCAACACATTTTGTCTGTCCTAGTAGGTCGACAAGGAGGGTAAATGGTTAACTCACTTAGCAACACTTTCTTATAAGAGTTTGTGATGACAGGCTTCTCTGACAACTTTCACTTTCATACAAAAGAACATTCTTTTTCATCTCTCACTCTTTCTCGTTCTTGTAACCTATCAACACCACCCTGTATCTTTAATTCTCTCCAGAAGAGAGATTTTAAAAAATTACATTTTTTCTCAACCCTGCATTTCTCTGAAGAGAAAAGAAAGCTCAGAGAAATACACGATCGATTAAATGTACATGATTAAAAAACTAACAGGAGATTTACGGCTGCGAGGTAAGATCTCTGCTGATGTCGAAAATAAAAAGCTGCAGAGTTTCAGGTTTCCTGCCTTAATCCCCAGTATCTCACAACCTTGAAGTGTCCAGACTGGCAACCTCGATGCACACAGACACAGCAATAAATACTCCAACAGAGCCGAACAGGAGCAGTCAGAGTGCTTTCACAACCACACTGTGCTTTCCACATCACATGGTTTATTTTGTTGAAAAACCTTGCAGTTCAGGCAGAATCCTTCACTCTAGGTGGGTGCAAAGTCCAAATATGTTCAAACTCCAAACTCATTCAGATTCAAAACGTCCCTCACGACTTTCTTCATAGTTCTGTTCCACTTCACTCACTCCACTTTCACCTCACCACACCACGGCTGTCAGCACTCCGACACTTTTGCTTGGCCTATCACTCGAGGATACAGCTGGGAATGACAAAGACAAAACAACTGAAAAGTCAGTCACATCCATAGATATGACATAATCATGTAGAGTTTTTATTTTTGAGAACTTGTACGTTGTCAAGTTGTAGTTCATGGTGACCCATAATCATTTCATCTCAACAGAAGTACAGTGGAGTCTTCTTAAACCAAAGATGGTGAATCTGCAAACAGCATCAGTAAATTGAAAGAAAATAAAATCCCCATCTTTTTTTTCTATACTTTGAGCAACAGCTCTAAGCCAGAGTAAATTTGATTGTTCAACAGATTTCAGAATATGCACTCCACTGTTCTAAAATGAAGTAGAAAGAGTAGACCCCCACAGTTTGCCTATCAATCACAATGAAAGAATACTTTAAAGAAATCAAAAAAGTCTACTTGGATATTTGTCTTCCCAATTAGAGCCATAAAATCGAAATAGACAACATGTTTCATAGTAGGGATTACAAAAGAAAGCGTGAAAAAAGTCCACTCAGGGTTCATAAATTCTTAATTGTTGATTGTGATGTGAATGAAGTAACAACAACATAGAGCTCTTTCTTTGACTTTTAACATCATAACATATAACAGTATTGAGAAATATCGAATAAATAGCACTAATAATAATAATGATGATGATAATAATAATAAGCCTACATAAACATACAAGCCAAAGGAGACTTCAAAGGCGTCCGTTATACTTTCACTTTCAGTTAGTTATTCAACGTAACACATTTTTTATACAAAGATTTTTTTGAAAACTCAACAAGAAAATTATTTAGAGAGAATACTATCAAACTTACCAACTTCTGTCTAAATATGAAGGATTTTTGCCACCTTAAAACTAAAGGTCTTGATTTAAAAAAATATATAACTCCTTTGAGCTTCACATGAAGGGAAAACCATTCATATTTTATCAATCTATTACTCTAATCCAGCTCAATGCTCAGATTAAAAGCTCTGAATCATCCATCAACAGAGTTCAAGAACAATGCTTGACTCTCTAGGTTGCCTTACCTTGGCCTACTAGAGACAAGACCTTAATTCTTACATTCCAATTCTCTTACTTTTTAAAATCCAGCCTGTGTTGAAAGGGGCATAAAACAAATACAGTAACAAGCAGAGCAAGAAACCAAGTTACCCCTAAGAGGTTGCGAGGAATGTAGCCCTCCTTTCCATAGAGCCTGGCCCACCACCACTCCTTCTCTTTCTCATCTCCCTTCCGCAGCACCGTCAAACTGGCCCCTATGACAAAGCTCAGCTCGTCGACGTTGGTGGCCTGGTAGTCAAAGACAGCGTAGACCTCGCCACTGTTGGTGATGCCCAGCTTTTCTTGGATACCTATGATTGAAAAACGTTCACATGTTTGTAGCTATGAGAACCAAAAGTACCTACATCTCCTGAATACAAGTAGGCTATTTGGGAAAAGTCAAAAAAAATACAACAAATTAGGACCAGCATAATGGTAACCCCCATCCAAGCAATAGAAAAAGAAATGCAAGATGAATTAGTTCTTCAGAAACACATTCTCACCTTAGCCAGATGCCCCCATTATTCTCTATTAAACATAAGACAGAACACAGACTGACAGTCTAAAAGTAAAGGTAGCTGGAAGCTCAGCTCACAGAATCTTTAACAGTGCATCAGTGTGAATGTGTTTCTACTGCTAGCATATACAATTGAACTGCACTGAGCTTGTAAACTATAGATACTTGATAAATATAAAAAGAACTCCCAAACACCATTTTAACTTGTTACTGTATGGACAAACCGGCTCAATCAAACAGTAAGCAGCTGACATGGGGGGAAAAAGTCTGGGGGGAAGCTAGAACATTGCAGCAAAAGCTAGAAAAAAATAATTAATTAAACTATCAAATACTTACAAATAGATCTAATCACAGTAATTCATATCCTCTTATTGTTTCATCTTAGAGTTGAAATATTGTACTTACTCACTCACATTCCCATAGTCAATGACTGTTTGATATGAACAAAATCATTGACATGTCACTCAAAAAAGGGACAGAGAACCAAAACAAATTTTAAAAAAAAAAAAAAAAAAATCAAGGTAAAAAAAGAGTGGAGGCGAGCAGAACAAAAGCGTGGACAACTCACTGTAGAGGTAATCTGAGCAGCTGTCGTAGCCATCCTCCTCCTCCTCGCACTTGTCGGCCGCAGTCTCCTGGTCGGAGATGGTGGTGGCGAACACACAGGCGCCGTGCTCCACCAGGAAACGCACCATAGGGAGGTTGTTGCACGAGGCGGCACAGTGTAGCGGGGTCCTGGGGGGGAGTGGGCAAAAGTCAGGGTAAGGATAGAGCTCTTCAGTCTATTCATAATATTAGAAGAAGGTAATGTGTTTGCTTACCATCCTTTTCTACTATCGAACTGATTTTTAAGCCAATAATAAACTGCTATGTGCAAAAAGGCTTCTCTCAAATAAGGGTAAGCACTACAGAAATGGAATCTGTGGTTACATATTACAGATGTCCTACCAACCCATTGATAAGCAAGTTTATAATGTTCATCAAAAACTGATAGGTAAAGTCTTGTTCATACTGAGCATTTGATAAAAAATTGAACTATTTTAAGGTCGTACAAAATCAAAGCATGAACATAATTATGTATATGTTTATACCATAGTTCTTACATCCCCAATCTGGCCAAAAAACAAACACATTATGTTCACCATGATTCTTTCAATATCAACAAAATGAATTTATTCAATGTCTTTTTAGGGTTAAGAAATAAAAATAATTGGCTATTGAATTTACAGACACACCCACATTACACATGAAATCTCATATCCTACATACACTGCAGCTGATTGAACAGTCTTTGTTACCAGGCTACTCAGACTCTTCATTCATAGACAGGAATACACTATGGCAAGAAATGACAGATTTGTACAAGAGATTTTTACTGACCAGCCATCGCTATCTGGCGAGTTCACATCGCAGCCAAACTCCACTAGGAACTTGACGATCTCGTAGTGGCCCGCACAGATGGCGTTGTGTAATGCCGTAATGCCTTCATCATTGGCGGTGCTCACATCATCCACCTGTAGACACAACATAGAGATGTATTAAATCACTAAGACATGAGAACGTGCTGCTAATTTTTAAATAAAATGTATGCTTCCCAGGAAGTCGAGAAAGAGTAATCAGCTCAGAAATCCTTTTTAGATAAGAACAACAACACTTCCCCCCCCGCCAAAACCCCAGCTCCTGAGGATTTTGAACTCTCAAAACAGAAGACCGGCACCAAGAGTAATCTCCACATAAAACAAATGATATTCTAAATAAATAAAAGTGTTAGAGAACAGCTGGGATGCTGTTTCCCTCTCGACCCACGTTGGTCCTGACATTCAAGGAACAAGTATCAGCCCACAGTCTGTGTACTAAATAACCTAATTAATGTCTATGGCGCTGAAACTTCGACAATTAGAGAACAGTATCTAACTCCCTAGAAAGCATTGGACACCCATCCCAGTGATAAGAAAACAGGCCAACGTAAAAATCAGTAGTTTTTCAGGCTGAGGAATACCCAGCCTGCAACCCCTGAGATTTAGGAAGCACCTGTAATGCAATCTTACCTGCACTGCCACTTTTCTGACAAGCTCCAGCTCCCCTTCCAACGAGGCGTCCAGCAACAGGGCCAGAGGATCAAAGCTGACCCGATTGGTTGAACGCCGAACTCCGTCTTTCTTCAAATTACTTTTGGTCCTCCTCTTGACTACCTCGGTAGCTTTATTAGAAGGAACAGGTTGGCTCTCTTTCTTCTCAACTTGCTGCGCTGTGGGGACTTTCGGCTCTGCCTTATTGTCTTTTGTGGAGTTGTGCTCAGGTTTGCTGTTGCCATCAGGATGTGTTTGTGACTCTGCTTTGTTTGACGATAATGATGACGATGACTGCACAGTGTCTGTTTTGGCGTTGGGGACAACAGTCTTGCTGTCCTGCTGCTGTTCGCCTGTCTGCTGCTGTCTCTGCTGTTCGAGCTCTTGCCGCTCCTGAAGGGCTTTGTTCAGGTCCTCATTCTCGCTGTCCGAATGTCGCCGCCGGATGTGCTTCGGTGTGTTCAGCTTGTAACTCCCTGAGGAAAAAAACAAACACTTTTGATAAAGCATAAAGCATAATGTGTCCTGGTGGCTTCCTATCGAAATAGCACTTCAAAAAGCATTCGTGTTGTTTTAGTTTTAGTAAGCATTTTAGGGAACTTGCAACACGAAAAGGTTATATAGAGGCTGAAGATTACAAGTTTTACTAAAGATTAACATACAAAAAAAAAGGAAGAGGGATAAGAATGATAAATGTTTGAGTGGACAGAAGGAGCAAACTGCACCAGAGCATCTGCCAACCACTCATAATTCGTACTGGGTTGAGTAGGAGAGAAACATAACAGTCACCTTTACCAAGTAAAATGCATAAAACAAACAGGATTGCAAATAATCATTTTTGATTTG
Organism: Aplysia californica; assembly: GCF_000002075.1. Lineage (NCBI taxonomy): Eukaryota > Metazoa > Mollusca > Gastropoda > Aplysiida > Aplysiidae > Aplysia > Aplysia californica. The sequence continues at coordinate 512,810 of NW_004797674.1, forward strand.
TATTATGGTGAATTGACACGATAACAACAACATTCTGCTATAGAGCAGAGAAGTAATAGAATGTAACACTGAAATGAAGTAGAACCAGAAAACTGAGGTGAGGCAATAACACCACAAACACTGACATGGTACTGCAGGAGTTGTCACAGAGGAAAACATCAAACACAAACAGGAATTTTCTATAAATTGCACTCTTCACTGACCTTTGTCCGAGGCGATATCTGGATAGTTGGGAGACGCCACAGCGCCAAACTGAGGGTGACCTTCACCCCCCGGTCCAACGTCAGCAGCGGCAGGCATACCAGGAGGTGTGTGTCCATCGACACGATCTCCCGCCTGCGCATCTCGGCCAGACAGCGCGTCCTGGTTGCGGTACAGCAGGTTCAGATTACGCTGATACTTCTCCATGGCCGCACTGCCCAGCCGGCCCATGTAGGTGTTGGCGATCTGGTTCTTGGACGCATAGCGATAGGTGGGAGCCGGTTTCTGGTTCAGGTGAGGGGCGTGTTGTTGGGGAGGGGTGGAGCCTCCTCCTTGTGATGTGGGCGGGGCTACGGTGGGTGAGCGGGAGGAGCTATTCGAGTCGTGATTGACAGGTTTTGACGATGATGACAAGTCTGTTTGGCTGGGGGACGAGGGAGGGACGTTGGAATTGCTGTTGTTGGCCGTGTGGTGATTGTTGGGCCCTGCGACATTCACCTGTCTGTGTGCTTGTTGTGCGGGCTGCGGTGGATGGGCTGCGGATGAGGAGGGGTGTGACGGTCGACCCGAAGGTCCTGTTTTCTGGTTCAGCTTTTCTATCATGGCCGACACAGGTCCGATTGATGACGTGTTTACCTGGTTGGAGGTCAAATTGGAATAAATCGGCTCAAATTTTCAACTAAATTCCAACTGAGTATAAGAGGAACACATCTGTACCATGGAGGTTATAAATTGTTGGGAAAATAGACAACGACATCTAGTGCAAGTCTGACAATGCATCAAAATAAAACAAGGGACCTTAACTATTCTAAATAGATTTAAATATACAATGTATGTGAAACTTATTTTTGCGAGTGAAGAGAAGCACACCAACACACACAATAGTAGTCACTTAATGTAGGGGGAAGTAAGGAAAAGTAAAACAGACAGATAGACACAAAAAGATGAAAAGAAAAGGAGAACCTACCAGTAGCACCCTCCAACAACCCGAATGTAAAACTTAAAATTTCTGAAGTGGACTGAATAGATAGGAAAGAAAAATAACAATTCTGAGCAGTGTATCACATCAAGACAAGCCCTGTAGGTGTGGAAGAAAGGATGTGTGAGAGAGTATATGTGTGGATGCTTGTGTGTGTATATGTATGTGTATATGCGAGTGTGTGTGTGTTTGTATGTATGTGTGAATGCATATGTGTGTGTATGTATGTGTATATGTGTGTGTGTGAGTGTGTGTGTGTGTGTGTGTGTGTGTGTGAGTGTGTGTGTGTGTGTGTGTGTGTGTGTGTGTGTGTGTGTGTGTGTGTGTGTGTGTGTGTGTGTGTGTGTGTTTGTATGTGTGTGGTGAATCACCAAACCAAAGTGCCAATGCCTGGAAAATAAAGATTAATCTTATCTTATCTTATACTATCTCATCTCACATAACCTTACCTAACCAATCTTATCATATATTATCTTAAATCTTATCTGTCTGTGTCTCACCTCATGATCCTTGTCAAGGACCTGTATCCCCCCACTAGAGTCGGAACCCTCGCTGGAGGCCGGAGAACTCTGGCCACTGCCCGCCTGTCTCTCCTCCTCATTGATGCTGATCACAGGATAGGACGACGACTGGCCAGGCTGTGTTGGCGATAAGTCAGGCACCCTAGGGGAGTTGTTATTTCCCCCTCCACCCCTACGAGAGTCTGTGAGTCTCGCGTGAGACGAATGTTCGTTAGCAGACGAGGGAACTCCCATAATACTTTGCTTATCCGAAGGTTTCACAGTTCGATTCTGCTGCTGTTGCTGCTGCTGTTGTAGTAGGAGCTGTTGCTGTAGCAGCTGCTGTTGCTGCTGTAGTTGCTGCTGGTGCTGTTGTTTTGAGGCAGGCCCCAAAGGTTTGACTGCCACAGGCGGTGCTGGTTTTTGCCCGTTAGGCTGCTTGTTCCCGCCTGTACTGCTAATAGAGGCATCACCACTCATAGATTTGGAGTAATTAAAATTCGCCTTCCCACTTTCATTGTTATTATTGTTCCCGCCGACCACCGCTGGGTGGTTTTGTGACATCTTGTTGTGGGTGTTGGCGGGTAGAACGGTAGGTAGCGGGTACTCCTCTATCAGCTGATTGTTGTTGTTCATTTCCACCTGCTTCTGCTGGCTGTCACTGGCCCGGCCCGGAGGAACGACAAACTTGACGTGTGACGGCAACGTCTGGTATTTCGGGTCCTGTTTGAGGAAGCCGCCAGTTTTCGTGAACGAATCGTCTTTGACGACATCCTGTGGCGCGTACTGAATGTACGGCTCTACAGTGGCCACGTTCGGCCCACCCACTCCAACGCCGTGATGGTGGGAGTGGGACCCTGGTGCTGCCGGAACTGCCTGTTTTTTCGAAGTGTTCTGATTGGCTGACTGCTGCTCCTGGCTCCGCCTCTTTTTGAGGCGCTGCTGCAGTTCGTGAATCCGAGCGTCCATGCGGGTCACCTCCTCCCTGCGCTGACTCAGCAATTTTTCCTTGGCTGCAATAGCCTGAGTCTGCTGCTCATTCAGCTTGTTCCGGATCTAAAATTAAATAAATAATTGAATAAATAAACACATGTAGATACTGACTTTTGAAGTTTGAAAAAAACAAAACAACAAACACTCACATAACTTAACACATTATCATAGCATACTGCACACCTATTTTCGAGCTAACAGTTACATATTGAACAAAACAGAACTATAATGAGCAAGTTCATCTTGGAAGAATGATTGAAGATGTCTAATGACACAAGTGATCATTTGATTAGTCAGTCTTTCCCTTGATGCTCAAGCACGCTTTGAGAAAAAACATCATTTGCATGATTAACAATTCTCAAAAGTACAAAAAAGCACTGAAGCCATCCCTCTATCCTTTCATAACATTTGGTAATACACCAAGCACTAAAGCTATCTCTTCTCTCTCTTGTTGTCCTTACGTACAGAAGTACATGTGCAAACTAGCAAGAAAACGATATGCTTTCTCCTTCCTCATCATGTATATTAGTAGTACAACAGACATTGAAACATTACCACCCTACACTTCCTTGTCTCCCCTCTCTTCCATTATAAAACATACAAGTAACAAACAACAACTGACCAACAGCTCATTCCTGAGTTTCTCCAGCTCTAGTGCGGCGGCTGTCTTGTTGTTGCCCCCGCCGTGAGCGCTGCTGTTGCGCAGCTCCTGAAGCTGTCTGGTCAGCTGATCCACGCGGGCCACGGCCATAGCTAGTTCCTTCTCCTTCTCATTGAACACAGCCCGTACAGCCTCCAACTCGCTTGCTGTGATTGCCGGGAAAGAAGGAAAATGACAGTCATAAAACAAAATGAATAGACACTCTTTCTGTCTTACATAAAAGGATATATTATTTCAAAGAGGCTTCATCAGGGCATTATGAAAACGAATAGCCATCTCAGTGATGGCACAATGTACATAATTTAGTATCCTGCTGTTTGTGCATTCGAGCAAAGAGCAGCAAATCAACAAAATGATTCAGACAAGGTTAGAAGAGAGCAAGACAGATTGTTTTTTGAGTGGGGGTGGGGTTAAAGTAAGGGTTATTTAAGTGATTGTGTTGTGTGCGTGTGCGTGTGTGTGTGTGTGTGTGTGTGTGTATGTGAGTGCGGGTGTGCAAACTCTGTGCGTGTCTGTGTATGTGTGTGCTGGTCGTTAGTACAGGTGAATGTCTTGGCTAAGTAATCATTAGAGCATGTTCGTCTGTAAGCAAGAACAATTATTATGAGTGACAAGGACATCCAGTTCCCCCTTGGACTCACTGAGCTGTCCGTTGTTGTGCCTGTACTGCTCAGCCTGCCCCCGGAGCGCCCTCAGCTTGCGGAGCTTCATCTCCTGGTTCTCCACGCGCTCCGTGGCACGGCGGAGCTGCTCATTGTGAGCCACGCGCTGCGCGTGCAGGGACTCGTGCTGGCGGAGGTACTTGAGGCGCTGCTCTTTGGCCACCAGATACTTTGCTTATCCGAAGGTTTCACAGTTCGATTCTGCTGCTGTTGCTGCTGCTGTTGTAGTAGGAGCTGTTGCTGTAGCAGCTGCTGTTGCTGCTGTAGTTGCTGCTGGTGCTGTTGTTTTGAGGCAGGCCCCAAAGGTTTGACTGCCACAGGCGGTGCTGGTTTTTGC
>NW_004797674.1:518852-520089 GCF_000002075.1 Aplysia californica
AGAGAGAGAGAGAGAGAGAGAGAGAGAGAGAGAGAGAGAGAGAGAGACGCACACACATATAAACCATAGTTTTACTATATCTCGTACCTGCTGCTGGGCTTCCATCTGTTGCTGCTGCCGGGTGGACATCTCCTGCAGCTCGGCCAGTGTCAGGTCACCGCCAGGCAGCTGGGGAAAGGAGGAAAGTCATTGGGTTAGAGGTCAGAGGTGAGAGGGCAGCTGGAGAAAAGAGGAAAGTCACTGGGTTAGAGGTCAGAGGTGAGAGGGCAGCTGGAGAAATGAGGAAAGTCACTGGGTTAGAGGTCAGAAGGCAGTGGTAAAAAGGAGGAAAGTCACTGGATTAGAGGTCAGAGGGCAAAGGTCAAAGAGGAGGAAAGTCACTGGGTTAGAGTATAGAGGTCAGAGGTCAGAGAGGAGGTGTGACTTGGTGACGAGAATACTAATGTAACATAGTCGTTCATTTTTTCCTTTCCCTAGAGCTTTCAGTTTTCGTAATAGTTTTATGGCACTTACAACAACACAAATTGGTCATACAATGTAGGTTCCGTAAATTAGAGGTTCTGCAACTAAATAAAGGTGGGAAATCATTAGGACGGATGTAAGAAAAGATGACGATGATACCAAAGTCGTTCGTTCTTTTCTTTATTCAGACAAGCAGGCAGGTAGAAAACATAGAGTCGTTCTTTCTTTCCTTCTAATAGTTAAACTGGCAGGCAAAAAGAAAACAGACAGTCGCTCATTCTTTCGTCCTTTCGCTCAGACAGACAGACAGACACGTAGAAAACACAATTTTTCCTTCATTTAGACAGGCAGGCACGAAGAAGACACATACTCGTTCATTCTTTCATTCAGAGATTTTAATGTAATTTTAGTAAGAGTTTTACGGCACTTTTAACACAAATATGCCACAATATGGCCAAAGATCAGGCGTTTAATTTTACATATACTTTTGGTAAGATTTTCACGGTACTTGCAACACAAATGGGTCATTTAAGTGCAAAAGATTAGTTTCAGTTTTAGTAAAGAGTTTTACGGCACTGGCAACACAATAAGGTCACATAAGTGCCCAAGATTATTAGAGGTGATACAAGAAAGCAACAAACACAAAAAAAGAAGGAGAGAGATAAAGACGATAGACGTTTGATAGGAAAGAAGAAGCAAACCACACCAGAGCACCCGCCAACCACCCACGCCGAAGATTAGAGGTGATACAAGACAGTAACATACAAAGAAAAGA
>NW_004797674.1:521052-525366 GCF_000002075.1 Aplysia californica
GGGTAATTTTACTTTAGTTTGAGGAACAAAAGACGCTGTAGAATAATCTTGATCATTTAGAGCTGAGAAAAAGCATGACCAGAATACAAAAACCACAAAGGGAAGGTAAAGAAGTAGCACCTACCAGTGGCATTCTCGAACCACGCGTTGACAGATATAAATATCGGAATATTGCAGACCGAACTATTGATGGTCAAAGTAAATACAGGCAGTTAACAGCTTAAAGGTGAGTTGGCAGGATAACGGCTAATTTCACCAAGAATCAGATAACCACGTCGAAAATGTGTAGAGCAAAGAGATCCCATTGCCAAGAGGGGCCATTAAAGAGTTCTCTCAAACAGAAAAAAGTCAAAAGAGCCAGGAGCCCAATGGAACATGTAAAATCTCGTAGTCTAGATAGTGCATGTCCATTTTTAATAACCAGAGCTAACCTCTTGCCACCTTTAAGAGGTTTATATCTTTCGACCGGCCACCTACCCTACATGTATGTATTTCCAAAGAGGGCATTAAATAATACCTGTCACTACTAGGGTACCTCCACTGCCCATCAAGATTACGTAAACTGCATACAAGTGGACGACACAGCCCATGTTGAAATGGTATAGGTTTAACGCCCCTATCAACACTATTAGGTTATTTAAGAGGCGAGACCTCCGAGTTTAACGTCCATCTCAGAAAGAACCGAGTCAAATGGGAAATTCGTGTAAAGTGCCTTTCCCAACAGCCCATGTTGGCAAGCACTGATCTGTAGATCATCATAGCAGTAGATTTCTATACATACGACTTTTCAACTCCAGCAAGCCTCCCTTCACACCCACACCCTATCCTGGACGTCCCCCCGTGTGTGTGTGTATTTAGCTTTGCGCCGGCGCACCTCACACACTGACGTCACACAGCAAAAGTCAAGGCAGCCACCATGACCCCAGACACAGTCGGGACGACCAAGGCATCTCTTGGTTATGTACACTGCGCACCTTCACAAGGTTACTACATGACATTCCTCTGGGTTTAGTTTTAGAAAGAGTTTTACGTGACTGGTTGCAACACAAATAGGTCATATATGTACCGGAGATTAGAGGTGTTACTTGAGAGTAACATACGAAGAGAAGGAGGAGGAGAGGTAAGGACGATGAATGTTTGACAGCAATGACTGAGCAAACCAGATCAGGGCATATTTATGCCAACTACCCACATACGTTCCTCTTTTCGTTGTTTGTCATTGTATAGCTTTAACGCCCTTGTCAACACTGTCACGTTATTTAAGAGTCTGAACCTCCAAATTTAACGTCCAAGGGTCTTCTTGGCCTAAAGCATTAATTATTTTTATAGAGGTACCAGCTATCTCTGTATGTCAATGTGCCGTTCTAGCGATGTTCCACCGAGGCATTGTAGGTTAGATCTATACCAGCGAGTCTGTTTATTAGCATCGGGTTATACTCAGGGCACACTGCCAGTCAAATTCATCGGAATGAGTCGCGGCCAGCCAGATCTTCCGCCATGGACGGAGCAACGGCTACCATTTTGGCACAATACAGCCCAATTCAACTAAATTCGACTGTGACCTTCAAAATCAAACGTGTTTGATTTTTTTTCCAAGGTCGCGAGTCGAAGCGGTCTTCTACAAAATCACAGGCAAGATGTGCGACTGAGGAAAACACAAAACTCAATTCCCTGAGATATGGTCTCAAATACCGAGTTCCACTGTAGACCAGTTTTTATCTTTTACATTGTTTTAATTTAATTAATTCATTTTTTGCGCAAACTTGAATTGGTCATTTTAAAAGAAATCCACGAAGTCATGTCGTTAGCGAATAGGCGGTGCAACCGCAATAGAACCTCTAGTACAAACATGATGCTGGACATTCAAATGGCCTATTCAAAACGTTCACTGAAAACGAAAAGGAGGCAAAAACGAAAAAAAAGGGTGAAAAAAAGAACGAGGGGTGGGTCAGTCATGGCCCCCTACGCTGAACTTGAACAGTACTGAACACGCTCCTGTAGCATCTTTTCCAACATTCCGGGGCTGACACCTGACACCGCGTGGCGTGACAGCGATAGCCATCCCGCCCGCCCGCCCGCGGGCCTTTCCCTGTACCCAGCAGGATCAAGACCTGAGGGTCCCAGGGCTTTCTCCCTCTTTTCTGTTCAGCGAGAGAAATACACTGCTATTATTGATTGTCTGGTCTAAGGTTTTCTCTGATCGATCTATTTGTAGGCTTGTTTTGTTTTAGTTGGTTGTGTTGTCTTGTTTTCCTCAATAACCCCAATAATAGGTTTGTGCACAAATTACTATCATTGTCCATTTCCTTTTGTTTTCATTAGAGTATCACAATTTAGGAGACACGGTTGAAGTCATTGTAACTTATTTTGACCCCCACCCCCAACCTCCCTTCCCAAAGAAAGACCAAATAAAAACAAAACAACAACATTAAAAACAAAACAGGATATTTTGGGAAGACAGACATGCCTGTTGAAAAAAAAACAACCTTGCCTGGCGTTTATCAATATCCTAAAGCAACATTTTTACGCCGCAGCAGCTAGGTAATACTCAATGAATAATTACATTGCTCAAATCACAGGCAAGAGCGCACACAGCACTATAATTACAGATTTCTTGCTCTCAGCCAGACGCCAAGACAGAACATTCAAAACTCAACTCCTCATCGCAGGAAGCGGTCAATGCACTCGGCCATTCAGAAAAGAATTCAAATTTTGGCGGTGGTCTTTGCGGTAGCACTCCTTTGGTACAAAACGCCAACAACGCGCTTTAAATTAGCATCTTTTCCATCTCCTCAACCACTCTCCTTGACAACGATGGAGATCCAGTTCGCCTTGGATTGTACGAACATAGGATACAGTTACCTCCCGGCCGTTTTCATCGCTGGTGTTTACTAGTTGCTGGAATTTCCAACTGTGCTCTACATGAGTGAAGAGGTCTTGTCTTCTGTTCACTATGTATTCTTCTTGTACATGTAAGCGTACTTAAAGCCTAAAACATACACGAGCCTCCATGACACGAGAGAGAGAGAGAGAGAGAGAGAGAGAGAGAGAGAGAGAGAGAGAGAGAGAATAAAAGAAAAAAGACAGAAGAACAAGCAAGAGGTCAAGAAAACCCCACGGAATTAAAGGTCATAGATAGACCAGTGGAAATGGCATAAAGATCATCACTGCAGACACTGTAAGGTCAAGTCAGAGACTCATCAAGCTTCGAAACCCACGTAAACACCCGCACAAACCCACCTTTATATACGCCTTTTACTTTCAGGGATTCGAACTAAGGTCATTCGCATCGTTGTCAAGCATGATGTTGAGCAACTCATACATACTGAGGAGTTTGTTGGGTTTTTGTTGTTGATGCTGCTGCTGCTGTTGTTGTTGTTGTTGTTGTTGCTGTTGTTGTTGTTGTTGTTGTTGTTGTTGTTGTAGTTGTTGTTGTTGAAAAGAAGCGGATCACCGTCACAACGGCCAGTTAACGTTGAAGAAAGAGCGAAACAAGACAGAAAAGAAATCAAAAGAGGAAATTTCGGGAGGATATGTGAGGGGGGGAGGAAGGAAAGACGTTAGAACTGCAATAAATGGCGAACCAGCATGTGTGGTGGTGATTGACACGCGGCGTCTAAACAACAAACACAACCCGCGTTTGTAGAAGTACAGTCCACACTGTTCAACACAGCAACCCATTATCGATGAGGAAAACATTAAAATTGGTCTTAGACAGAGAAACGTCTTAAGCAAAGTCTTTAGAATGAGGGGGCAAACGCAAGGCGGGAAGTGGGAAGTAGTCGTTGGTACAGGTGATTGTCTAGGACAGGTGGCTGCTAGGGCAGGTTTGACGAGTAAATAACTATTCACTGCTAAAACAGGGACTCTGCACCCTGTTCATCTTATCAACCCCCCTAAAAGTGACAACTGACACCCCGTGGGGTGATCTTGATCGCGTTTCTTCACACTACTAGACGGTGTAAAAGAATACACCACCACCACTACCTTCTTGATTACACACACTCCGAGCGGATCAAGTGAGGGATCCCTGAGGCTTTAGCTGGTACTATTAATAATCATTCCCCCCTATGGGGAAATTCGGCCATGCTGCGAGATTCGCGGAGACCTCAAGCAGGGACGTTCGTGTACATGTACTTAAGGTTTATATGTCCCTGTAGGTCTACTTAGGGTTCACACGTACATACATGAGCCCCAACAAGTGTGTGGAGAGGGGTCAGGGGTCAGTGGCCAGCGGGGTATAAGTCACGGAGGTCACATGGACAGTACAGGCTTTGCTTACTGAGGGTGCCAAGGGCGTAATGTCGGTGAGGG
>NW_004797674.1:526318-527668 GCF_000002075.1 Aplysia californica
GGGGGGGGTTAAAAGTATTAAATCAGGGTAGAGGCACGATTTGATGCCTTTGTTCCGTGATACGTTTGTCCCGTCCTTCAACGACGCGGATTATAACGTATATATTATTATATGCGGGGTGTTTATATAACATCAAAAAGCCACCCACTCAATTTAACCTGTCGTCTTTTTCTATTTTTAACGTTAGCCCAGCGTACGTTTTAAGCATGTATGTATAATATTTAGGCTACAACACGGACAAAAACGGGGGGAGCGGGGAAGAGAGACACATTAAAAACTCCCACCTCGTACTTTGCAGAGGCCCTTAGAGTAGTTTTTGTCTTTTTAATTTTAGTAAGAGTCTTACGACACTTGCAACACGGCACAATAAGGTCATATAAGTGCCGGAGAGAAGATATGTGTTACAAGAGAATAACATAGACAAAAAAGAAGGAGGAGAGATAAGAACGATAGATGTTTGAGAGGAAAGACGGAGAAAACTACACCAGAGCACCCAGCAACCACCCACCAGTAGTGTTAAAAAAAGCAGAACACTGTATATTACATACACCAAGACAGAGCGGGTACGGGTGACGTCATGCATACAAGTCTGAGCTCATGCATAAAAGCAACAGCAGGGGATACGAACGACTGAGGCGAACAACCTTTACTTGAGAAATGAGTTAAAAGGGAGAGAAACGACAGCTGGTGACCCTAAAAAAGTGGCACTGGTAAACATTTATGCTAACAAAGTGTAGGAGAAGTACGGTGCGGAACGTCCTTGACCCAATTTAAAGAGAGAAACAACTCAAATTTAAAAAAAAGAATCATTAATTTGTTTATAATTTTTGCTTCGGTGCTTTAGTTTTGTTTATGTCTGGGGCAGGGAAAAGGGGCGAACTCAAAACACGAACACATGGAGTAAATGAATAACTTTCACCCACAGATGGCACGACATGTGTATGTCTGAAACATGTAAGACATAATAATGGGCCCCAGACGACACGGGTGAGAGGGGAGGGGTCAGCGACCAGAGGGGTCGAAGGTCACACGCTACATCCTCCGAGAACACGACCTGAGACGCCGGACGGGTGACCTGTGCCGTTATCTTTAGCACATGTCTCACGTGGATTTTTGGACGTACATGTACATGTATATCCGGGCATGGGGCTTGGGGGAATAAAGTTCTTCATTATGAGGGGTTTTTGTATTTCTTCTTTTCCTTGGAGGGTTGGGTGATGCCTTGTGTTTTTTGCATTTTATTATATTTTTAAAATTCTTTTTGTTGGATTTCTTTTTTGTGTTCGTTTGCTTTTTAATTGTTTGTTCGTTTGCTTGTTTTCTCTCTCTCTCTCTCTCCCTCTCTCTCTC